>NW_004445134.1:2695-3764 GCF_000243295.1 Trichechus manatus latirostris | reverse complement strand
TAAGAAAACTATTGCCGCTGCCAGCTCTGTTATTTGGAATTTTGTGATGTAAAATTGAAAGACTGAGAAGAGAGAGAAAATTAGGCAGGAGGAAAGTGAGGGTGCTTAGCCATGTAGGCATGATTGGAGGTTGCAGACTCAAAGTCCTGCATGAGCCTGGGGATAACAGAAATGAGTGATGCAGATTAGGTGGAATGCAATGAAGAGTCACGACCTCAACTATGGCATACCCCGTCCTACTCGGAACAGATTGTTGGAATGCGTGATGTGAACTCAGTATTGCCAGATGTCCCAATTTTTCAAGAGCAGTAGAAGATCTGGATTTTAATGTGAGATTTTCCAATTTAAGAAACACAGTCATAGGGACTTCTTACTTCCAGGAAGATGGAGTGGGTGGACTTTCCCCTATTCTTGTCACTAAATACAATTGAGAACCCTGGACATTACATATAAAATAAACACAAGAAGACTCTGAAAGGTGGAGAAAAAAAGGAAGACTGGCTAGGAACCTCAGGACCCAAGGAAAGACACAGCGATGAATTCCCTGGGTTTTCATTTTACTTCCTATATTCCAGACATGGAGCTAAAGAAGCTGGCAACCAGGAAATACTGATGGGTGCAGACAAAAAAATCTTATGAAAAGCCTATTTTTTAGCCCCAAAACAGGAAAGTGGCAGCCTAGCAAGACAGAAAACTTTTAGAAAATAACTGCTGTAATCCAGTCAAATAGCACAGAAAAAAAAACTATGGATCTACTCCAACCCAGGCAAGGAAAAGTACAGTGAGGAGGCTAGACTTCCACCTTTGCAAGACTGTAAAAAGACATCTCAGCATGCTCATCTGGATTGTGTCAGGCAAGGCCAAGTAAAGATCCAAGATTTTCATCCTTGCTGGCTGGTAGTAAGAGTCCCAAACCATGCCATGCAGTATCAATGGAAAACACATAGGGAGCCTGGACTTCCACCTCCACCTGGCAGTAATGAGGCACTACTCTCTCTCCCCTAGGGTGGTGTCAGAGGAGGCCTAGTGGAGAGTTAGGACTTTCACCATTGCCTAGTGATAGTGAGGC
>NW_004445134.1:0-1295 GCF_000243295.1 Trichechus manatus latirostris | reverse complement strand
TACAATATACTTTCCTTCTCCCCTTGAGTCTTGTGTGTTATATTTCAGGTTGAAGTAAATTATAACACTATTTGATGTGGTTGTAAATGTATATGGAGGAAATATTTAAGACAGTTATTTTAAATAGGGAAGAGCGTAAAGGAAAGATTTCTATACTTTATTCAAATTGGTAAAATAATGACACTAGTAGACTGTGATAAGTTATATATATACAAACTTTAATGCCTAGAGCAACCACTGAAAATGCAATACACTGAAATACACTCAGAACCACTATTACTAAATCAAAATATAATTCTGAAAACTGTTTAATTCAAGATGAGAAGGCAGAAAGGACAGGAAAACTGGACAAATGGACACAGAAAACAGAGTGGAAAGGGAAAGAGGAGAGTGCTGACACATTACTGGGATTGCAACCAATGTCACAAAACAATTTGTGTATAAATTTTTGAATGAGAAACTAATTTGCCCTGTAAACTTTCACCTAAAACAAAATAAAAGTAATTTTAAAAAAACCTAATTAACCCACAGGAAGGCAGAAAAAAAAGCAGAAGTAAAAAACAAAGAGAACAGACAATAAAACGGTGGACTAAATCCCTAACATATAAATAATTACATTAAATGTAAATGGTCTAAATGGACCAATTAAAAGACAGAGTTGGACAGGATGGATTAAAAAATATGACTCAACTATATGCTGTCTACAAGGAACTCAATTCCAATGTAATGATATTAATAAGATGAAAGTAAAAAGATGGTAAAAGATATACTATGCAAACATTAATCAAAAGAAACCAGGGGTGATTTTAAAGTAGACTTCAGAGCAAAAAATATCATCAGAGACAGAAACATATAATAATAAATGCACCAAGAGGAAGACATAACAATTCTAAATGTGTATGTACCAAACAACACAGTTGCAAAATATGTGAAGTGAAGACTGATAGGACTGAAAGGAAAAATAGATAAATCCATAATTATAGGTGGAGACTTTACTCCCTCTCTCAACAGCTGTTAGAACAACAGGCAGAAAATCCGCAAGGATAGAGAACAATCTAACCAACAGGATTTAATCAACATTTATGCAACACTTTGTCCAATAGCAGGAAAATACACATTATTTTCAAGTGCCCATTGAACATATACCAAGATAGATCACACTCTGGACCATAAAACAAACCTCAACAAATTTAAAATAGTTGAAACTATACAGAGTATGTACACCATCCACAGTGGAATCCAACTAGAAATCAATAACAGAAAGATAACAGGAAATGCTCTAAACACTTGTAAAC
>NW_004445133.1:6554-8113 GCF_000243295.1 Trichechus manatus latirostris | reverse complement strand
GCAAAGTTCCCAGGGATCCCACCGATGCAGCTATGAGGTCTGGGCAAGTCGCTCTCAGGTGTCGCAGTACAGCCTGGCTAGAAGTCGTAGAGATATAAATCTTCAGGTATTCAAGATCAGAAAGGGAAGGAAGATATAGAGAGATGAGAAACTGAGAAATGAAGAAATACAAAAAGGGAAAAAGAGGGAAAAAAATTAAAAAAAAAAAGAACAAGAAAGGCCTCCCAAAAAAACAGAAAAAAATACCAACAAAAAAAGATATACCCTCAGGGATCCCTCTGCACGTGTGTGGAAGCCGAAGGGGAGTCTCCTTGCCACGCAGCTCCGCTTGGCCAGAAAGGGCTCCCAACTCAAGAGAAGGAAAAGAAAACAAACAAACAAACAAAAGCCCCGGGATCCCACCAGCGTGGTAGCCCAGACCTGGAAGCAGCTCAACACTCGAACGGACCTCCGCAGCCCCTCAAGAAGAAGTAAAGATGGTTCAGGGAGCCAGGTGTTTGAGCAAAAGGAAGGGGAGGTGGCGAGAGGCAAGTAAGAAATCAAAAGATGCAGAAAAAAAAAAAGCAACACTAGCAGCCAACAAATTGAGCTCAGAGAGCCAGCTAGTGCGGGCTGGTGTTTCTGGACAAGGGACTGTGTCCGCTGGAAGCGGAGGGGGCCGAGCTGGGGTGAAGAGGGGTGGGGGGTGGGAAAGCGCACACCACAAATTACTGGTTGTTTTGTCTCCCACTGGATGCTCTGTGAGGCTGCTTTCTCGTACTCCCGTTTGCTGGTGTCCGATAGGAGTCCAAGATGGTGAATCCATGCTGCATTAGCTGGTAGGGGACCTCTGCATGAATCTCTCCTCGCTCTCCGTTCTCTGTCAGTTTTCGCACTCCATTTGGTTCTTTTCTGAGTTCTTTATCTCTTCATTTGATGTTGTAGGGTTTCAGGATTGTTGTATTCTCTGTTCAGCTTAGTTTTTCGGATCTTTGCTGTGGAGGGACGGCATGGTGCTTCTGCCTAGAGAGCCTTTTTGCCGGAACTCTTTCAATTGATTTTTGTATGTTTATCTTGTATCCTGAAACTTTGCTGAAATCTTTTATTAGATTCAGTAGGTTTCTTATGGATTCTTTGGGGTTTTCTGTGTATAAGATCATATCATCTGCAAATA
The DNA here is from genome assembly GCF_000243295.1 of Trichechus manatus latirostris. Lineage (NCBI taxonomy): Eukaryota > Metazoa > Chordata > Mammalia > Sirenia > Trichechidae > Trichechus > Trichechus manatus. The sequence goes on along the minus strand of NW_004445133.1, from coordinate 6,960 downwards.
GAGATACTTTGACTTCTTCCCTATGTATTTGGATGTCATTTATTTCTTTTTCTAGCCTAGTTGCTTGGGCTAGGACCTCCAATACAATGTTGCATAATAGTGGTGATAGAGGGCATCCTTGTCTGGTTCCTTTTCTCAACAGGAATGCTTTCAAACTCCCCCCATTTAAGATGATGTTGGCTGTTGGTTTTGCATAAATGCCCTCAATTATATTGAGGAATTTCCGTTCTATTCCTATTTTGTTGAGAGTTTTTATCATGAATGGGTTTTGGACTTTGCCGAATGCCTCTTCTGCATCGATTGATAAGATCATGTGTTTCCTGTCTTTTGTTTTATTTATGTGATGGAATACATTGATTGTTTTTCTAATATTGAACCATCCCTGCATACCTGGTATAAATCCCAC
>NW_004445133.1:2021-5809 GCF_000243295.1 Trichechus manatus latirostris | reverse complement strand
TCTTCTTTTAGGATGTGTGCATTTATTGCTATAAACTGACCTCTGAGCACTGCTTTTGCTGTGTCCCAAAGGTTCTGGTAGGATGTGTTTTCATTCTAGTCTGATTCTGTGAATTTCTTTATTCCATCCTTAATTTCTTCTATAACCCAGTAGTTTTTGAGCAAGGTGTTGTTCAGTTTCTATGTGTTTGATTTTTTTCCTTACTTTTTGTGTTGTTGATTTTCACTTTTATGGCTTTCTGGTCAGAAAAGATGCTTTGTAATGTTTCAATGTTTTGGATTTTGTTAAGGCTTGTTTTGGTGCCTAATATGTGGTCTATTCTGGAGCATGTTCCATATGCTTTGGAAAAGAAAGTATAGTTGACTGCTCTTGGGTGGAGTGTTCGGTGTATGTCTATGAGATCAAGTTTGTTGATTGTAGCATTTAGCTCTTCCGTATCTTTGCTGAGCTTCTTTCTTGATATTCCGTTCTTCACCAAAAGTGGCTTGTTGAAGTCTCCTACTACTACTGTGAAGCCGTCTATCTCTCTTCAGAGCTGTTAGTGTTTCTTTTACGTATTTTGGAGCCCTGTTGTTGGGTGCATAAACAGTTGTTATATTTATGTCCTCCTGGTGTTTTGACTCTTTAATCTTTATATAGTGCCCTTCCTTATCCTTTGTGGTGGATTTTACTTTAAAGTCTATTTTGTCAGAGATTAATATTGCCTCTCCATCTCTTCTTTGTGTGTAGTTGGCTTGATACCTTTTTTCCATCCTTTGTGTTTTAGCCTGCTTGTGTCTTTAAGTTTAAGGTGCGTCTCTTGTAGGCAGCATATAGATTGATCATGCATTTTTATCAACTTTGCCACTCTCCATCTCTTTATTGGTGCATTAATCCATTTACATTCAGGGTGATTATTGATTGGTATGATTTTAGTGCTGTCATCCTGGTATCCTTTTGTGTGTTGTTCACAGTTTCTTTGTTCACCTTAATTTTCTGTGCTGAGTCGCTTTTCTTTATGTATTTTTTTCCATCTTTTTCATTGTTGTAGATTTTGTGTTTGTTAGGTCTTTATATTTTTCTACTTTTTTACTTTGATTTGTAAGATTGTTGGATTCCTTAGTGGTTACCTTAATAATTAATCCTATTTTTCTAAGTTTATACCCATCTTTTATTACTTTATATCACCTTAACTTCCCCTCCGTAAGAAGAATAAATGTCTGCATTTTTTAACTTCCTCTTTTTTGTTATAATGTTGTCCTGTTTTACATATTGATATCTTTTTCCCTATTTTCAATGTTTTAGCTTTGATGTATTTTCGATTTCCTTATCTGAGTCACTATCTGGTTGCTCTCTGCTGTGTTGTAGTCTTGCGTTATTATCTGATGTTACTGATTATCTAACCAGAGGACTTCCTTTCATATTTCTTGTAATTTTGGTTTGGTTTTTGCAAATTCCCTGAACTTCTGTTTATCTGGAAATGCCCATATTCGCCGTCACATTTGAGAGACAGTTTTGCTGGATATATAATTCTTGGCTGGCAGTTATTTTCCTTCAAGGCTTTAAATATGTCATCCCATTGCCTTCTTGCCTGCATGGCTTCTGCTGAGTAGTTCGAGCTTATTCTAATTGGCTCTGCTTTGTAGATAACTTTTCTTTTATCCCTAGCCACTCTTAAAATTCTCTCTTTATAATTGGTTTTTGTAAGTTTTATTATAATATGTCTTGGTGACTTTCTTTTGAGATCTACCTTATGTGGGTTCGACGTGCATCTTGGATAGATATATTCTCATCTTTCATGATATCAGGGAAGTTTTCTGTCAACAAATCTTCAACAGTTTTCTCTGTATTTTCTGTTAACCCCCCACCCCGTTCTGATACTCCAGTCACTCGTAGGTTATTTCTTTTGATAGAGTCCCGCATGACTCTTAGAATTTCTTCATTCTTTTTAATTCTTTTATCTGGTTTTTCCTCAAATAAGTTGGTGTCAAGTGCTTTATCTTCAATGTCACTAATTCTAACTTCTACTGCATCAATTCTGCTCCTATGACTTTCTATTGAGTTGTCTAAATCTGAAATTTATTGTTAATCTGGATTTCTAATTTCTGTCTCTCTATGGATTCTTGCAGCCTATTAAATTTGTCTTTATGTTCTTGAATAACTTTTTAAGTTCCGATACTACATTGTATGTTCTCTGGAAGTTTCTGCATTCTGTCGAATTTCCTTTCTGATTCTAGAAGAGTTCCGTGTATTAATCTTTTATATTCTGCCTCTGGTAATTGCAAGAAATTCTCTTCCTCCAGATAATTTATTTATTCTTTATTTTGGGAGTTTGCTGAAGCCATCATGGACTGCCTCGTTATGTGATTTGATATTGACTTGTCTCTGAGCCATCAATAAGTTATTATAACTTTATTTTGTATTTGTTTAGTGAGTCCTAGCTTCTTGTTTTGTTTGTTTTGATATGCCCTAATAGGCTGCTCATGTACACTAGTTTGATTATTGACACCTTTGAAGCTCTAAATTCCTGTCACCAGGTAGTTAGTTCTGTAACTAAGTATGTGCACACAGGGGTCCATTAAATTTTCCTTTATGGGTTCAACTCAGGTGTCCAGGCAGTCAGTCACCGAGTTTGTGGTGTAAGCTCTCACATACAGTCTTAGAGAGGCATGGGTGATTGGTTTAGGCACAGGTATCTGGCTACAGTCGGGGGTTACATGCTGAGCAAGACAGGGGGTTGACGGCTGCCCCTGAGTGTCTGAAAGGAAAGCATGTCCCTATTCCTTAGAGCAAGTAGGTAGGTGAGTTATGCAGCCTGGCAATGAGTACCCTACTCTGTTGGTTGTAAAGTCTCTGGGGCAGCCCTTATTCTTGGACCCTTGTAGCAGGTGACTAGGTGACATAGGTGGACCCACCAGTCCTCAAGCCCCTGGTGCTGCCCCATAAAGGTGCCTACTTAAATGGCAGGTTGCGTGAAGTGTCACAAATCTGCCACTTCACAGCTGAAAGAGTTGAAGTTAGACTTCAGGTGTTTCCCTCTTGTACTGTGGTAGTGAGGGCTTAGGCTGTTGAGATGGGTCCACACAAGTCTATACGGGGTGGAAGGTGATCAAAGTTTGTGGACCCCTTATGCCTGTGCCTAACAAAGGAGCTGTGCCGACCCTGAGTTCCTGGCTTAGGGGAGCCAGTAGCTTATTTCTTCCCTCTCCAGGGCCAGGAGAATTGTTCAGGACTCCTTTTGGGATATACTTCTGGCCCAGCAGACTCCCGGTGCAGAGTGTGGAGGGAGGAGGTAAAGGAAGAGAGGTTTTTCCCAAATGGGCTTTTTTTTTTTTTAAATCCCCGCCAAAGGCCACAAGCATATACTTATCTTTAGGTACTTGGGAGCTGCTTTCCACTGGTTTGGAGTGTCCAAGCTGCCGAATATCTCTCGCTGCAAAAACTGCCTCCTGAGTGTGCGCACGGAGCTGTTTGTCTGATTCGCTGCACATTCAGAGCCCTTCAGGGCTAAAGAGCTGCAGTTCCCACCGCCGCCGGTCTGGCACCCCTCGCTTCTTCTGAACCGTCTCATTTTCCCCCCGCCACTCAGTCTGATTCCTCAACTTTCTCTTGTTCATGGCTCCTAGATATTTATATACAATCAAATCACTTGTTTTTACAGGTCTTTGCTGTAAGAGGGAGATAGGAAGCCGTCTGACTACTCCGCCATCTTGGCTCTGCCTGAACTTTTTTTTTATTGTACTTCAGGTTAAGGCTTACAGAACAAATAGTTTCTCATGAAACAGTAGTACACATATTGTTTTATGACA
>NW_004445133.1:0-1547 GCF_000243295.1 Trichechus manatus latirostris | reverse complement strand
GGGGTTTCTCCAGTCTCCTTTGGGCCAGTAAATTCGGTCTTTTTTTTTTATCGTGAGTTAAAATTTTGTTCTACATCCTTCTCCAGCTCTGTCCAGAACTCTCTGTTGTGATCCTGGTCAGAGCAGTCAGTGGTGGTAGCCGGGCACCATCTAGCTGCACTATACTCAGTCCTGTGGAGGCCTTGGTAACTGTGGTCCATTAGTCCTTCAGACTAATCTTTTCCTTGTGTCTTGTTCTCTTCATTCTCCCTTGCTCGTGAAGGGATGAGACCAGTTGAGTATCTTAGATGGCTGCTCACAATCTTTTAAGACCCCAGACGCTACTCACCAAGGTAGAATGTAGAACATTGTCTTTATAAAATGTGTTATGCCAATTGAGCTACATGTTCCCCGAGCCCAGCAATTCAGTCCCTCAGGGAGTTTGGATGTATCTATGGAGCTTCCATGACCTTTCCTTGTACAAGTTGTGCTAGTTTACACTGTATTGTGTACTATCTCACCCTTCACCCAAGATACCACTTATTTATTGCCTTTTTAGTATTTCCCCCCAACCCCTCCCGTCCCTGGTAACCAACAAAGATTGTTACTTTTTGTGTGTGAACTTCATCATGGGTTTTTACAATAGAAGTCTCATACAATATTTGTCCTTTTGTGACTGACTTACTTCAGTCAGCATAATGTCCTCCAGTTTCATCCATGTTATGAGATGCTTCACAGATTCATTGTTGTTCTTTCTCATTGCATAGTACTCCATTGTGTGGATGTACCATAGTTTGTTTATCCATTCATCTGTTGATGGGCATCTAGGTTGTCTCCATCTTTTTGCTATTGTGAACAATGCCACCATGAACGTAGGTGTTCATATGTCTATTTGACTGAGGACTCTTATTTCTCTCGGATATATTCTTAGGAGTCAGATTGCCGGATCATATGGTATGTCTATTTCTAGCTTTCTGAGGAAGAGCCATACCATTTTCCAAAATGGTTGTAACATTTTGCATTCCCACCAGCAGTGCATAAGAGTTCCGATCTCCTCACAGCCCCTCCAACATTTGTTATTTCCAGTGATTTTGATTCATGCCAGTAATGCCATGGTGAGATGGTATCTCTTTGTGGTTTCAATTTGCATTTCTCTAATGGCTAGTGATCGCATTTCCTCATGTGTCTGTTGGCCGCTTGAAAGTCTTTGGTGAAATGTCTGTTCATTTCTTTTGCCCATTTCTTAATATGATTATTTGTCTTTTTGTTGCAGAGGTGTCGGATTTTCTTGTAGATTATGGAGATTAAACGTTTGTCTGATTTGTTCTGTCCAAATATTTTTTCCCAGTCTGTAGGTTCTCTTTTTACTCTTTTGGTGAAGACTTTTGAGGAGCATAGGTGTTTGATTTTTAGAAGATCCCAGTTATCTAGCTCATTTTTGGGGGTTTGTGTGTTGATGGTTATGGTTTGTATCCTGTTAATGCTGTTTATTAAGGCCTGTATTGTTGGTCCTATTTTTTCATCTATGAACTCTATAGTTTTAGATTTTATATACAGATCTTTGATCC
>NW_004445132.1:2863-8282 GCF_000243295.1 Trichechus manatus latirostris | reverse complement strand
CACAAATCTGCCCATACACAGCTGAAGCAGTTGAAGTTAAACTTCAGATGTTTGCCCTGTTGTACTGTGGCAATGAGGGCTAACGCTGTATGGCACTCAGAGTCTGCAGACCCCTGATAGCTGTGGCCAGCAAAGGAGCTGTGCTGACCCTGTGTTCCTGGCATAGGGGAGCCAGCAGCTAATTTGTTCCCTCTCCAAGACCATAAGAATGGGTCAGGGCGACTTTTGGGATCTACTTCCAGCCAAGCAGACTCCCGGTGCAGAGTGTGGAGGGAAAAGGTAAAAGGGAGAGAGGTTTTTCCCAAATCCAGTGCAGAGCACGGAGGGAGGAGGTAAAACGGAGAGGTTTTTCCCAAATGAGCTTTTTTTTGATTGTTTAATCCCCGCGAAAGGGTGCACATAAGTGTTTATCCTAGCCTCTTGGGAGCAGCTCTTTACTGACTTGGAGTGTCTAACCACAATCTCTGCTGCCAGGTCTCTCTTGATGTGAAAACTGCTTCCCGAGCACGTGCACATCACAACTGTTTGCCTGCTTCACTGTGGACTGGTGTGGCTGTGGCTCTGCAGTTTTGCTGCTGCAGCTCTAGCCCTCCTCACCTCTTCCATACGGTCTTCCTCTCCCATATCATTCCACGGATTTCTTAACCTTGCCTTGTTCAGGGCTGCCAGATATTCACATAGAATCAAATCACTTGTTTTTCCAGGTCTTCGTTGTAAGAGGCATATAGGAAGCATCTAACTACTCCGCCATGTTGACCACGCCTCGATCTTGAGTTAGTTTTTGTGCATGGAGTGAGGTATGGGTCTTGTTTCATTTTTTTGCAGTTGGATATTCAGTTATGCCAGCACCATTTGTTAAAGAGACTGTCTTTTCCCCAGTTAATGGACTTTGGGCCTTTATCAAATATCAGCTGCTCCTAGGTGGATGAATTTACATCTGGATTCTCAGTTCTGTTCCATTGGTATATGTGTCTGTTGTTGTACCAGTATCAGGCTGTTTTGACTACCGTGGTGGTATAATAGGTTCTAAAATCAGGTAGTGTGAAGACTCCCACTTTGTTCTTCTTCTTGAGTAATGCATACTTCTCTGAGGCCTCTTCCCTTTCCATATGAAGTTGGTGATTTGTTTCTCCATCTCATTAAAAACTGCCATTGGAAGTTGGATCAAGATTGCATTGTATCTGTAGATCACATTGAGTAGAACTGACGTTTTCCCAATGTTCAGTCTTCCTATTCATGAGTATGTTTTCCCACTTATGCAGGTCTCTTTTGGTTTCTTGCAGTAGTGTCTTGTAGTTTTCTTTGTATAGGTCTTTTATGCCTCTGGTTAGATTTATTCCGTTGTTTCATCACCAGTGTTTTGTTTAACTCCTTCAGTTCTGGAATTCTATATGTCCTTCAGTCACCAGTTCGATGGAAGAGTCAGTAAGTATGTCTTGGTCTTGAGGCAAAGACAAGTACCTGGCATGTCACCTGAGGAAATACTGGACACCCAGCAAAAGCAAATATCAGGGTTGTTTCTGTTTTCTTCCTGCCCTTCCCCCCTCTATGGGCAAGAGCCTTTCCATACAAGTTGCAAATCAAAGAGAAGAGGACAAATAAACTCACACTGGTTTCCTGTTGATTGAAAATATGTGTTTAGCGACTGATTCCAAATTCTTCGCTTGTTGTAAGGGTTAGTTGCTGAGTCCTAACACAAACTTTGAAGGATCACCAGTGCAGATGAGAAATTCCATTGACCAGGAACATAACTTTATGGAATAGAGCTGGGATTTCGTGTTAAACAAACGAACAAGAAATATGTAAGTTTGGAAGTGCCCAAAGTACAAACACTCAAATAGTCAGAACAGATTAACTGAGAGTAAAAGTTGCTGAGTTGATGGTTTTAAAGTGTCAGTGGAAATAAATGTGACCGTGTCTCAGGACGCAAGCGCATAAACATGATTCTGTTTGAGAAAATACAATAAGACAACTTTGATTACTAAAGAAAAGAAAAGAAAAATTGTGGAAGAGGGAAATGGGGCAGGAGAGGAGAGCCACTATTTTGCTCTAAATATAGATGAAAACAGACGTTTTGCAGTGGTATTTTAGATACGTAACTTTTTTGGAAGCCAGTCTCCTGTCATCAATTGACACTCTGCCCTGCTGAACTTTTAACATTTTAGAAAATGTAATCTGGAGTGCCCAAGTAAGAAAACTTATCTAAAAGGACAGGAAGGGCAAATGTGGGATTCCTCTCTTTCACGTCAACGTGGTGACAGAAGGAATACTTTGAATGCAGTGAGGTAAATTTAGGACGTGAGAGGGAGGAGACAGAGCAAAGACGGCTATGTCCTGCCTCAGCAGAAGGGACAGGACCACAGAGACAGTCATTCTTTCTGCTGAAATAGTTGGGGTATATTTTATTTAACTCAGGCTTCTCCACATCTGCCATGTCAGAACTTTTGGGTGAAAATCACAAGAACTCAACTCAAACGAAAGCAAAAATAGAAATTTATTGGCTTAAGTGACTGCAAAATCTAACCCAGGAGACTGGGGATAGATGCTCAAATAGTACTATCAAACATTACACAATCCGCAGCTTTCCTCTCAGACTTGTTTTCTTCTTTCTTCTGTGTTGGCTTTATCATCCTGCAGGCTCTACCCAAGAAATGGCAAGGTGGCTTTTACCATCTCTGGCAAAGAAAAAAGAGCATCTGCATACCCATTGCCAGCCACTCCCAATTATCCCCTCCACCTGAGCTAATGTCTCTGTGGATTTGCCTATTCTGCACATTTCATATACAATATCCACCCTACACCAGGAAAATAAACATTCTCCACTATAGTTCAGATAGGTCTAGCAGGGGGTGATCCAAATATTGCATCAGCCAAATATGGAATCAGACAATATGTGATCTTCTGTGACTGCCTCCTGACTCACAGCCTCATTGCTGCGGGGGGAGGGGGGAGGCTCAGTACCCACAGCATCCTGCTGCCGTTACCCAGGAGGATATTTGTATCAGCTGAGACCAGAAGAAGGAGATGGTGCTCGGCTACCACCAATGAATGCTCTGACAGAGAACACAATAGAGAGTCCCTGATGGAGCAGGAGAAAAGTGGCGTGCAGAACTCAAATTCTAGTAAAAAGACCAGACTTTATGGTTTGACTGAGACTGGTGAGACCCCGGAAGACATGGCCCCTGAACCCTCTGTTAGTACAAAAGTAAAACCATTCCTGAGGCCAACTCTTCAGACAAAGATCAGACTGGACTATGGGGACATAAAATGATACTCATGAAGAGTGTGCCTCTTAGCTCAAGCAGATACACAAGACTATATGGGCGTCTCCTGTCTGGAGGCAAGATGCGAAGGAAGAGAGAGACAGGAGCTTGTTGAAATGACACAGTTAATCTGGGGTGGAAAGTAGGTACGTGCTGTCACAGTATAAGCAAAGTAACTAGGGTCACATAACAATGTGAGAAGAAATTTTTGCATGAGAAACTAACTTTAGTTGTAAACTTTCACTTAATGCACAGTAAAAATAAAAAATAAAAAATATATATTTATGTTGGTTGCAGTAGTTCAACAGTGAGTGACTCCTTGTGGCACAATGGTTGAGGAGTCCGCTGATAACTGCAATGTTGGTGGTTCAAACCCAGCCAGCGGCTCTGTGTGAGAAAGAAGTGGTGACCGCTACTGTAAAGATTACAGCCTACAAAACCCTATGAGGGCAGCTCTCCTCTGTCACATGGGGTTACCATGAGTCGGAATCGATGGCACCTAACAACAATTCAACATAATTTTATGGATTTTTTCTAAACATTAACCGTCACAAGCCCGTATATTTTACCAAATGAGAGGATGCTGCTTCACATCTCCTTTTCTTCTTGGTCATCATTCTAGTCAATATATAGAAATCTACCTCATTCCTTTCAATGGCTTCCATTTAATGACTGCACAATATTCAATTATATGGGTGCATTAGATCCTTATCATTGGGCTGAGCAAGAAAACTCACAGACACAACATGCATTTACCCTCAGTTCAATGCTAATTTAATGACCCACCGAGGCTTGATGCAGGATCTCTCAATCCTAGACAAATTACATGGACTATGGGGTTTTCTTCCATTAAGCTCAAAGCACACAAGTGCAGTCTGGCTAACAGTTTCAATATCTGAATGTCAGACAGGATGAACAGTCAAGTTTGGATTACACTGGGAAAGCTAAGTTTTACTCAGTAATCTTGCCGGTGAGGGTCTGTGTGCATCAGCAGGTCATGGATGCCATGCACTCACGTGTCTGTTGTGTGTCTCTGTGTGTCTACATCTATGTTTGTCTTTAGTGCAATTTCAACCATAGAGCAGAGCTTAAATCCTTAACTGTGTGACCTTTCTGAGTCTGTGGACCACTCTGTGAACACTTCCCAGGCAGTGGACTGTGAATAAGGAGGGTGTGAACAAGGCCCAGGGGATGGTCCCAGGTTTATCAAATACAAATACTGGTGGTCATTTAAATTTGAGTTTCAGAAAAACAGTGGATACTATTTTGGAATATATGTGCCCCATTCAATTGTACAATTGTATTGTATTTGGCTACTCTACCTGGGGTCACAGTTGGATCTAAGGCAGACCTGGGCTGGGCTCCATTACTGCTCTATGCTCTTAACCTCAAGATGGAGTTTCTCTAACACAGTCGCCTCTATGTATCCACTTGTCAGCAATAAATACACTCGATAGGATCCCCATTCATTGATATCTGCTTACTTTCCAAGTCCTCATTCCATGACTCTCGCAACCCCTAGACTCAGAGCCTCTCCAGAGGCTGCTGCACTCGAGCTCTGGACCAGGGACACTGGGACCTGTCACAATCGGAGTCTCATGTAAGGGAAGATGCAGAGAAACTTCTCCGTCCTCCCACAGGACTGCTTCAGCCATGTGTCCATAAGAATAGAGAGCAAGACAAAGGTGTTGGGAAGTTGAGCCCAGCTCTCCCTCTGTCTAGAAGAGACCAAACTCCAGAATTCCTTTTATGCTGGGGTCAGTGGGCTGAAACCAGAAAAGAAGACCCCAGCGAGAGAACCCAGGAATTCCAGAACAGGGTTTGGCAGCCTGGAAAGGAGGGCTGTGGTCTGATGTGGGTACAGGGAAGGAGGAGACGGCTCCGGGTACAGCCTCGCATGCTGGTCGCCACCCCATCACCATGCTGGGCTTCTTGCTCTGATGCCTATTAGGAGAATCACCTTCAGTGAGAAGGAGTGGCCAGGACTTCTTAGAAACAGCTCAGTGAGCAGGGCAGATGGGTCATGGTGCACGAGCTCCATGTAGAGAAATAAGGATAGGTGCAGCTAAATTAGGACATAATTGCCTCCATTTGGGGAAGGTGGAAATAGACAAGAGCAGCGGAGAAACTGGAGACATGGTTGGATCTGTTCCCTG
>NW_004445132.1:0-2365 GCF_000243295.1 Trichechus manatus latirostris | reverse complement strand
GCCTCTCAGCCTTCTCTGTCTCCCACCTTACTGTCAGGGTCCAGGACTCAGTCTGCGCTGATTCAGCTGGCTGCAACTTCTGCGACTGTGGGACAGACAGCCACCTGCTCCTGCAGTGGAAGCAGCACCAGAATTGGATAGACACATGGGTCTGAGTACCAACAGTTACAGGCAGTGCTCCCAAAACAGTAATCTATCAAAGCCAGATTCAGTCCTCAGGAATCCTGGCCTATACTGGCTCTAGATGGCTACTCTTTATCAATACCACAATATCTTAGTTCTTGTAGATTTATGGTAATCTCATCCTCAGGTAATGCAAGACCTCCAAATTCGTTATCTTTTTAAAATTTGTTTTGACTGTTCTAGATCTTTGTCTTTTCCTATAAATATTTAAATGAACATGGGAAAACGTCTAAAAAAAACCTGCTGATATTTTCTTTGGAATTTAATTGAAGCTATAAATCAATTTGGGGAGAATTGACATCTTAACAACATTGAGGTTTCTGATCCATAAACATGGTATGAACTACACTAAGTTAGGTCTTCTTTTCTTTCTCTCAGGAATGTTCTGTAGTTTTCATTGTGGAGGTTTGCATACACTTTGATAAATCTAGCCCTAGGTATATAATTTTGAATTTTACTGCAAATGGTGTTTTGCTAGTCTCAATGTCCAACTGTCCATTGCTAGAACATGGAAATACAATTGATTTTTTTTACTCACCTGGTACCCTATTATATTGCTAAACTTGGAAGTTGGTTCTATTAACTTTTTAGAAATTCCGTAGAATTTTAAACAGAAATGATCCTGCCATCTAGAATAATCTTATTTCATTGGGAAGTAATTTTAGAATCTTTTATTGTAGTTTATCTTAAATAAATTGAATTTCTTTATTTCTCTTACCCTTTAGAATGACATCAACTCAGATTAAAATTACAAATTAACATTTTTGGCACTTAAAGTTGTGTGTTCTGTGGACAACTTCAGTGGACATGTTTTTACATCTTGGTTGTAAAAGTGTCCATTTCCCCCCTCAAACTTCCTTGAAGTTATTCAGCAACTTTTCATTGCTATGCCTAGATATTTTCTCCTTTATATTTATTCCTCCTTCAGTTTTGTTTAAAGTGATCGATTGCTATCTGAAATGTGGGTAGTTGGAAACCACTAGTGACTCCACTGCAAAAAGATGTGGTAGTCAGCTTCCATAGAGACTTACACCCTTAAAAGCCTATGGGGTCCCAACGAGTTGGAATCGACTCAGCCAAAGTGGGTTTTGTTTAATCAGTTTTGTTTATCTTAGTCCCTGTGTCTAGGCCTGAGAGAGTAGGATCACCCCTCTTGTTCATCCCCAGGGGTCTCTACAAGGCCTCCTGCACCACAGACCACTCTTCTCCGGCAGGTAGGGCAGGATAGGGTTTAGGTGATGCGCTCGGGGCCAAGTTGGGTGCAGGACACTCCCTTCTCTTCTGAAATGAGTCATTTTATCCTTTGTTAGCTGGTGGGGTCCTGGACAACTGAGGAGGTGACTATTGGATACTTTTTTGCTGGTAGGGTAGGTAGGACTCAGAGTTATTAATCTAAATGTATAAACTTAAATTTCTTTCTGATTATTTCTGTTACCATATAATAATTATATGGATTTTCTATTTTTATTTTTTCTAGGTTGAGTGTCTTTGAAGAAAGATGCCTTAAATTATAGGGGTTTATTGAGTATGAAAAATATACTTTGGGACTGGAGAGCATCTCAAGGTTATTGAAAGCCTCCTCCATAGTTGCTAACACTAAGAAGAAATCCAAGGTGTGAATAAAGACCATGGAGATGTCAGGCTATGGGTATCTGTACATGTGAGGTTATTCGGTTGGTGATGCTGCCCTCAGGTGGTTCTCATATGCATAGAAGACTACTATAGATTCAAAATGAGTTCTTCCTCAGGGCTCCAGAGTGACCACTAAGAAGACTGAGGGGAGCTCCAGGTAAGCTGTGGGTCGCGGGACTCAGAGGTCAAGGGGGTTATACCTGGCTTGGGTCCTTCTCATCCCTACTTGTTTTACCTTCTGCAGAAATGACAGGTCTTATGACACCAGGCATATTCTCTTTTTCTTCCCTCATCCCAAACAGTGCATATATATGATGTAATCTGCACACAATTTTAGGGTGATTCAGGGACCTCTAAAATCTAGCTAGTAATTCATGGATCACAGACCAAGAATCTTTGAACTAAATGACCATTCATTCATTCATTCATTCACTCAGCAACTATTACTGATGGCCTGCAGTAGCATTTGGCCTTCCAACTGTAATGTTCTGTAAGGTGAGATGACACAGGAGGGTGTTTCAGATGCAGCTTTGAACCTATTACAATGACT
>NW_004445131.1:0-8248 GCF_000243295.1 Trichechus manatus latirostris | reverse complement strand
CATTGTCATAGGGCAACATGTGTACTAACTGTTTAATGAGAAACTATTTTGTTCTGTAAACCTTTATCTAAAGTGAGAATACCAGCACAACTGGAAGAGTGCAGTCGATGTCACTGAACTGTGCATGAAGAAATTTTTGAAATGGTGTATCTTTAGCTATGTCTTTTTACCAAAAAAAAAAAAAGGTTGAGAAGTTAGAGGGTTCACATGTTGTGGGGTTGTTAACCAATGTCATAAAACAACATGTGTACTGCTGTTTCATGAGAAACTATTTGTTCTGTAAGCCTTCACCTGAGGTACAATAAAAAATATATATATCCTAAAAAATAAAACAAAAACAAAAAAACTTTGTCAACATGAAATCCCTTATTTAAATCAAGTGTCAGTGGAAGCCCATATGAAACAGATGAAAAGAAAGCTGTCTGGCTGGATGGGGGTTGCCGGCCCAGGGCCTGTTTACTTGCCACCCCATTGATTGATATACGCTGTAGTAATTTCCCAGGGCTGCTGTAAAACAGTACCCAAAACTGGGTGGTTCAGAACAACAGACAGTTATTCTCTCACAGTTTTGGGGGCCAGAAGTCCGAAATTAGGGTGTATGTAGTCAGGACCATGCCGTCTCTGAAGGCTCTAGGGAAGCATCTGCTCCATGACTTTTTCTTAGCTTCTTGGGTTTTGGGGAGCCCTGGTGGCGGCACAGTGGTTAAGAGCTCAGCTACGAACCAAAAGGTCGGCAGTTCGAATCCACCAGCCACTCCTTGGAAACCCCCTGGGGTAACTCTACTCTGTCCTATAGGGTCACTATGAGTCGGAATCGAATGAATCGGTGGCAACGGGTTTGGTTTGCTTTGGTCTGATGTTCCTTGGCTTGTAGACACATCACTCCGCTCTCTGCCTCCAGGGACACGTGGCCTTCTCCTGTGTGTATCAACAGCGTTTGTGTCTCTTCTCAGGACATCAGTTATACTGGATCAGGGCCCACCCTAACATGATCTCAGGTTAACCGATAACATCTTCAAGACCCTATTTCCAAACAAGGTCACGTTCACAGGTACCAGGGGTTAGGACTTCAACGTATCTTTTTGGAGGACGTGCATCAACCCACAACACACACAGAGGCCCCTAAGGCAGCTCCAAGAAACTCCGAGCGCTCCAAAGTGCCCCGTTTGAAAAATTACCACTAGAACACACATTAATTGATTAAGGTCAGACTTTCTTCCTAATCTCAATGATTAGCACTCAGGCACAAAAGAGGCAAAAAATGGTCAGATGAAGGAAAGAAGCCGTGCTGCAGTGGCCTGAGCTGCCAAATGCTTTAGGAATACATCCACGTGAAGCCTCATGATCACTTGAGGAGTGTAGGGACTTGGGTCCAAGTCCTAACTCGGCAGCTAGGTAGCTCCCTCTGTGACCTAAAATAAGGCCCCTCCCTTCTCTGGGCCTCAGGCACAGGATCCAGATGGCCTTGGTCCAGCTCTGACAGTCTGGGATTTTATGAGACTCCAGATTCCATATTTAAGTAAAGATTCATGGTCACATCATCCATCACAGATAGATGCTAGAGGAAAATACAGAAAGGAAACCTTTATGTTGTTCCTGCTGGCACGGTTCTGTGCTTTCGTTCAGAAACTCAAAGCATTTTAATAGCTTATTCCACTGGATCCGTAGCAGAAAAACAAAAAGGAAATTAATCTTGAAGAAATCTTATGTCTATAATCTTTGAGTATCTCTTAGTCGGGTTCCAGCTACTTGTACCAATTGCTAGTCCTTCCTGACTTCAGGATACAGGGAGAGAGAGAGAGCAGGGTTTGTATTTTTGAGTCTTTAAGGAATAAGCCAAGTGAGGCAGGGAGACCATCAGGAAGCAACTGCAGTAGATGGTCTCCCTGCCGCGCTGAGAGACGAGGACCTAAACCAAACCATGTCAGTAGAGGTGGACAGGAGAGGACAGATCCAAGAGACATCCAGGATGGCACAGTGGCAGGGCCGGGTGCTGCGTTGAGGAGGAAGAGGGGAGAATGAGTGTCAAGTGTCTTACGTGGGGTGATGGCATACATGATGATACCATTATCCAAGCTATCACTCCAAGGAGAAGAAAGATGTTTGAGAGGCAAGATGAATAACTGTAGTTTGGAACACTGACTGTGAGATGCCCGTAGGGTATCAGGTGGAAATGCCCAACAAGCATTTGGGTTGAATGGCGTAAAGGCACACAGGCCTTTGCAGGGTCAAATGCAACCACGAGATTAATTTGGAAGTTCTCAGCATACAGTACCCCTGCCTGCTTGTAATTCCACCACATTGCCTCATTTGTTCGTTAGAATATTTAGGGTGCCTCCTTGCTTTGCCGAGCAAGGGGATATATGGGTGAATAAAACAGACATGGGTTCCTGCCCTTGCAGAGCTTTCAGTCTAGCAAGGGAGACAATTAACAGGAAAAAAAAAAAAAAAAACTCAGGTATAATTTTAAATCGTGATAAATGTTATGAACGGAACAAATGGGTACAGCGATCAAGAATATCTCAGGTAGGTAGGAGGGCCTCTATGAAAATGCCTTTAAACCAAGATTTGAAGGGTATTCCTGGACTAGGGAACAGAATATGCGAAGGCCCCTGGGTGGCACAAATAGTTTGCGCTGGGCTACTAACCAAAACGTTGGTGGTTCAAACACACCTAGAGGTGCTGCAGAAGAAAGGCCTGGTGATCTGCTTCCATAAAGATGACAACCAAGAAAACCCCATGGACCTCAGTTCTATTCTGTAACACATAAGGTCGCCATGAGTCGAAAACAACTCAACAGCAACAAGTTTGTGTTTTTTTTTGGTTTTTTTTTTTTTTTTTTGGTGGGGGCTGTTTAGAGGCAGGGAGAATTTAGCCATAAATTCTAATTTAAAATACCCGCTACCTTGGTTTCTGCGGCATGCCTAGGATATTTAAATGATAGTAATAAAGTTGTACAATAAGGCATGATCATCAAATTACACCAAAGCCAAAGCCCTTGATGCCTACGAAATGGTGTTGAACAATTTTACGCTGTCACCGATAAGGCTGCATACAGATGGTTACATTAGTCAGACGTAATATTAACTTAAACAAAACTTACATAAAGTTGTTACAGAACTCTGCATTCCATTCGTAATAGCTCTGATTGCCTCAAATCACACCAGCCCGTTGAAGCCGCACTCTGGGCAAAGCCACCATTCTGCAGGGTTTGAGTCAAACACTGTTATTGAGGAAGCACTGCTGAAAATAACATTGCTTTTAATGATTAAAGAGAGGGCTGGCACAAACTGCAGAACAGAAAAACACGATCCTATATAGCCACTGGGGAAAGGATAAGTAGGGTGTGTTTTGCAATTCCTTCCCGGTGGGCTTACAATTATTCCACAGCATGGCAGCTAAAATGCCTAAGAAATCACTTACCCGAATCTCAGGAATAATGAGTGCTCTCTCCTCTGTATGTTCACCAGGAGTTTTGTTGACCTCCCCACATGGAAAGATGGAGTTTACCCATTTACAGTTCTAAGTATTCGTTCCTTGCAGGCAAACAAAAGTGAGCTGGGGGGTGGAACAATTCCCGGGCAGCAGTGTGTCTTTTAACTAGAATGTTTAAGATGCATCGGTTGAATAATTAATGTATAAATCTTAGCCGGCTGGGTAAGGAAAATGAAAACAAGCTTTATTTGTTAGAGACATACATTTAGTTATAGTGAAGTCTTTCTGGTTTTCAGATGAAGGCTTTATGTCAACTAGCTAAGAGACAGAAGTATTCCTGTCTGTAGCTCAATTAAGAAGGAAATAAACAAATCTTGCTAATCTGGTGTGCTTGTAACTGGGCTGAAAATTGTGGCGTTGCAGGATCCCCATCCGGGAGCGGGACAGCAGGCAAAAGAAGACCCCACCGGCACTTATCAACTGCCTAGTTATTCTCTGGTTTGTGAAACTGCTCTGAAATCCTCGGCCTGCGGGTGGTAAGCTATAACGAAGGATTTTGTTTTGTTTTTTTTTAGAATCAAGGGCTATTTTTTAAGTTAACATTTGAAAGTCCCCTGGCAGCCCTCAGGTCTTCTGTCCCCCACCAGCAGGACCGACAGGGTGGGCCGTTCAGAAGAGGCACTTCGTCTTGCCACAGCCCCGGCAATGAGCCCCGGGGAGATTCTGGCAAAGGACGAAAGGTCTCGGCTTGCTGGTGGCGTGTGCATCACTGGGGCTATCGGCTCCATCAGAGTTCCAGGAACACGGCGGCCCTCTGGGTGAGTGCTGCTATGTCCTCTACTGCATCTGCAGGGGCCTCGAGCACCGCTGCTCACCCTCTGCAGTCTACGTCGCGCTAGGTCCACAACTCCTCAAAAGCCCCAGAGAACACGGGCTGCCTTTCACACTCCGGGCTCTGCAGGCAAGTTGGATTTTGACTTGCGGGTTTTCCATCAGTTCAGTTCAGCGTCGTGCCTAGGGTGTATTTGTTTTTCTCAAGTCAAACAAAACTCAGCACCAGAGGCCACCAAATTCTTTTCTCCTGCTGTAGAACTCACAACTGATGGATGGGCTATGCAGCTTTACCTCCTTGATCCTCATTTACATATGGGAAAACGGAGGCCCTGGAAGACTGGATCACTTGCCGGAGGTTCCATGGCCAACTAGTGGCCGAGCACTGACGAAAACCCAAGCCTCCTGGCCCCCAGGCAAGGGGTCTTTGCAGCATACTAAAAACCCACCGTGGTGGAGTCGATGCTGACTCACAGGGACCCTATAGGACAGAGCAGACCTGCCCCATAGAGTTTCTATGGCTGCAAATCTTTACGGAAGCAGACTGTCACATCTTTCTCCCGTGGAGGGGCTGGTGAGTTCAAACCTCTGACCTTTTTTTTTGTCGGTTAGCAGCCGCCGAGCACTTAACAACTGCACCACCAGGGCTCCTATAGCATACTATATTGCCCCCCTAAACTTGGGCTGCTAGGAAAAGTCCAGGCAGTGAGTCAGACTTAGGAAGGAATTTACAGGCACAAAGAGAGATCTATGGGGTTGAAAGTGGACAAAAACTCCAAGGTTCTTAGGGAAGGGCCTGGATATTGAGCTTCTCAGCCTCCCCCTGGGATCCGACCAAAGTTTAATAACTCGCTGCATTAAGAGAGAAGCTGAGGGGCCACAAAAGAGGCAGGGCACCACAGCCCCAGTAGGGTTTGGCTGGCTTAGCCTTGGACCACACCCCATTGTTCCTGGTGTCTGTGCCTCCGTCTCTGACTCATCTTCTGTGATCTGGCTCATCCCTAACCTTCCTTGGCTCACCCCCGCGGCTTATTCACAGATTCTCTCTTCTCCCCTTCCCTCTCAACTGCCTTGCCTCCGCATTCCCTGTCCTTGAATCTCCCACCCTACTGCTGCCCCACCCTGCCCCTTGGCCCCAGAATTCCAAGTCCAGGCCCCCACAGTCAGAACACCCCCACTCTCTCAGGCCATCATTTCCCGTGTATGAGGGACCAGGAGGAGGGGAGAGGGGAGGCACGAATATCTCAACACTTTCACTTTTTCAAAATATCAACAGAAGGTTCTATCAACCATCCCTTGGCATAGCTACAGTACAATGACAGAGCATCAGAAGCTGACCCGGGGGCGGGGAGGCCTTGTAAAGATCCTGCAGGGCCTGCAGAATCATCAGGAAAATGATGAAATTAGGGTCCACCCACCAGTAGGACTAAGTGCATTCTCTTACATTCTTTGCTTTCCACAAAATGGGTCATCTTGATATGGCTCCTAGTAACTTTCTCCTAGCCAGAATATTTGCTGAAAATTCTGTTCTCCAGCTAGGTATGAAATTGCTGTAATTTGGGACAATTGTTTTGGTGATGTTTTTAAAAGCCAGGAAGTCACCTGGACTAGCATCAAGATAATTCCCCATAAAACAGCATGGGCAGAGATCTTTCATTTAGAGAAATAATTTCTATGTAGAGAAAGTCAGCAAGAAAACGAGGCCTGGTTTAGCAAATGTGTGTTACACCAGTGATTGGCAATCAAATAAATACAAGACAAATATAATTGGATTCAGCCCATTCTGGAATGTGTGATAATTCAATCACGGGCCGGCATATTTCTACCTTTCCTCTGTTTTCCATTAGAAACCAACGACAACAGGTTTCGGAGCCAATTAAGAGTATAAACATGAGCTCTTAGGGGATGTTTAACCCAGTTCAGAGAACAAACTGTCTCCAAGCTCTCTGACAACATTCATTTGCATGTAAATAATGAGTGTGCTGATTTCCAGTGATCTCTGCCTACTCATTAGCGCGTACGCGATCAAGCCCTCTACTTGGCAGTATTTTGTTAGCCGTTTGCGATCAAGCCCTCTACTTGGCAATATTTTGTTAGCTGTTTATAGTCTCATTTCTGCTAGAGAATAACAAAAATCGATCATTTTCAAGTAATCGATAGTTCAGCAGTGTGGCAGCAGACTCCCCACCGAGTCCTCACTATAGAGCCTTTTGAAAATGTCTGCAAAGGCCTGATGCAGAAAGACCCTGAGACAGTTTGCCCAGTTAGTGCCAGCACCAGTGGCCGCCGAGTCGGTTCCAATTCATGGCGCCCCCACGTGTGTCAGAGCAGACCTACGCTCCGTAGGGTTTTCAATAGCTGACTTTTTGGCAGCAGATCACCAGGCCTTTCTTCTGAGGTGCCTGGGAGTGGACTCGAACCTCCAACCTTTTGGTTAGCAGCTGAGTGTGTCAACCGTTTGCACCACCCAGGGATCCCCTGCCCAGTTACTAGGAAGCAATCTATAAACCAAGACTCTACTTGAGAACCAAAATGCCCAGGGCTTTAAGAGATTTTAAAGGAAAAGAAAGAACCATGCATCTGTATTATTTTTACAATCACAAAAATAAATCCAACTAGTGTAAAAGTTTTCAGGGAAAGGGTAAAGACGTGTTCTTGTAACTCATGCTATCAGATAACTCGTGATATCTAATCCATAGAAGGGAGCTCAAAGTCCATCCAGGCCGAGGCCCACTCCAGGCAACAAAACGCTCAGCAGAAGTTCAGAAACCGCACTTCTGCTTAAAGACCTCCAAAGCCTAGGAGCCTCCCGTCTCCCAAAGCTCTGCCCATCGTCCAGCGGCTCAAAGCCTCAGACAGCCTTTCCTTACGCTGGGCCCAAATCTGCCTCCCTGTAACTCCTACATATTGGTCCACGTTTGGAGGGGGGAAACCCTCCAATGCTTCTATGGCTCTTGACATGGTACTTTTTGCATACATGCTCTCGCTGTACCATCTCAATAGCCCTGCAAAGCAGATGCTGTTTATTACTCTCCGGGTTTTATAGATGAAGCCCTGGAGGCTGAGAGAACCGCGGCAACCCCTCAGTGTTGCAGAGTGGTGATGTGGCAGAGGCAGGGCTTGAGCCCAGGTTCGCGAACTCCACCTTTTATGCCATGTTCACTATCCCACCTTGCCGCTCTCACACGATGGGGGGAGGGAAGAGCTGCTCCTGCTTGCTCAGTGGACAGTCCTTAAAGGTGGGAAGGGGGAGAGTAATTGAAAGTCCCCTCTACACACTCTCCCTCCCTGAGAGAGCCTGCTACTCATGTGACTTTAAAGCCCCCACATAGAGGGGCCCAGCTCTGTATTTCCGACCCAAACTATCCCAAGTTCAGGCGCAAAATAGCCACCCTCATGTCTGGATGGCCCACAATCCCTCAAATCCAGCAGGTTCCAAGCTGTATTTATCAATTGTTCTTCATTCCTGATCCTGGTCAGAAATACTGTTCTCTACCTAGGGAGCCATGCCAGAGACCTCGAGAATTATCCTAGATGTTTCTCTCTCCCTCGCCCACCTGTCCCATAACGCCAAAAGGATGCCACCACTTTGACACCTCTGGTTATCTGTCTCTTCCCCTCCATCCCCACTGCAACTGCCTTCTTCAGTCCACCATGAGAGCTCACTTAAACAAATCCAACAGCTCCCTAAACGGCCTCTCTGCCTCCAGTCACATCCCTCTGCCCCCACGTGGCCTGCCACCAGAATGATGCAACATGGCACCCTAAGTCCCTCCCCTGCTACCAGTCTTCCCGTGGCTTCCTGTTGCCACCAGAGGTGATCCTCAGGAAAATCACAGGGTCTGTGGCTGGGGCATCTGTGTATTTTTAAAGCCCCCCCGAGGCAATCTGAATGATTCAGATGTTGTGATGGTTAAGATTGTGTGTCAACTTGGCTGGGCCATGATTCTCCGTGTTTTAATGTAACCACTCCCATGATTGA
>NW_004445130.1:7048-8260 GCF_000243295.1 Trichechus manatus latirostris | reverse complement strand
GGAGTTTGGAAGTGTCTATGGAGCTTCCATGACCTTTCCTTGTACTAGTCATGCTGGCTTCCCCAGTAATGTGTACTGTCTTACCCTTCACCAAAGTTAACACTTATCTATTTAGATCACCCCCACTCCTCCCATCCCTCATAACCAACAAAGATTGTTTCTTTTTGTGGGTAAACTTTTACATGAGTTATACAGTAGAGGTCTCATACAATATTTGTCCTTTTGTGATTGACTTATTTCACTCAGCATAATATCCTCCAGTTTTTTTCCTCTTACTCTTCTATGCTGAGTTCCCTTTATTTGTGGATTTTTTTCCCTTTCTTTTGTTTTTGTAGATTTTTTTTTTACTGAGACTTTGTTTTTCTTCTTTATTTTGATGAGAAGGTTGTTAACTTTCTTTGTGGTTACCTTGAAATTTACCCTTATCTTCCTAGATTTGAACCAGTCTATTATTACCTTGTAACACTTGATTTCCTTGCCATTAGAAGGTTCTATATCCACACCATTAATTCCCTCTTTTATTGTTCTGATGCCATTGTAATTTACAGATTAACCTCTCTGTCCCTTTTGTAATTCTTTTGGTTTTGTATAGTCCTTAAGAGTTCATTTCCTAGGTTGACATCTGCCTAGTACAATCCTGTGTCCTATATTCAGCCTATAGTCTGATATTGTTTGTTCTCAGATCGAAGGATTTCCTTTAATAAGTCTCGTAAGTTTGGTTTGGTTTATTTACTTGGTCCCTTAATTTCTGTTTATCTGGAAATGACCTAATTTCACCATCATATTTGAACGAGAGTTTTGCAGGATATATTCTTCTTGGCTGGCAATTTCTTTTTCTTTCAAGGTTTTATATATGTCACCCCATTGCCTTCTTACCTGCATGGTTTCTGCCAAATAATCCGAGCTTAATTATTACTGTTTCTCCTCCGTATGTGACTTTTTGTTTTTCTCGAGCTACTCTCAGGATTCTTTGTTTGTCTTTGGTTTTAGCGAGTGTGATTATGATATGCCTTGGTGATTTTCATTTGGGGTCTAACCTATATGGGGTTCGTTGAGCTTCTTGGATGGTCAGATTTTCATCTTTCGTGATATTGGGGAAGTTTTCTGTCAGCAATTCTTCAATGATACTCTCTCTGTCTTCTGTTTTCTCCCCCTGTTCTGGAACTCCGATCATTAGCAGATTTTTGCTTTTGATTGTATCCCACGTAATTC
>NW_004445130.1:1810-5335 GCF_000243295.1 Trichechus manatus latirostris | reverse complement strand
GGAAAGCATGTATCGCCAGTTACCGGTTGTTCTGTCTCCTGCTGGAAGCTCTGTGAAGCCGCTTTCTTGTACCCCCTATTTGCTGGTCTCTGATAGGAGTCCAAAATGGCGTATCCGCGCTTCATTAGCTGATACGTGACCTCTCCATGTATGTCTCCTCGCTCTCTGTTCTCTGTCAGTTTCTTATTTCATTTGGTGCTTGGCTGATTTCTTTATCTCTTCATTTGATGTTTAGGGATTCAGGATTGCTGCTTTCTCTGTTTGGCTTAGTTTTTCAGATCTTTGCTTTGGAGGGACGGTGTGGTGCTTCTGCTTACAGTGCCATGTTGCCAGAAGTCCCTCTGTTATGATTCTTTTAATTTCATTTGGGTCTGTTGTGATATCACCCTTCTCATTTCTTATACAGGTTATTTGCTTCCTCTCCTGTTTTTCTTTTGTTAGTTTGACCAATGATTTATCAATTTTGTTGATCTTTTCAAAGAATCAGCTTTTTGTCTTGTTAACTCTTTCAATTGTTCTTCTATTCTTTATTTCATTTAATTCTACTCTAATTCTTATTATGTCCTTTCTTCTGGCACCCGTGGGCTTCTTTTGCTGCTCCCTTTCTACTTGCTCCAGTTGTGGGGTTAATGTTTTGATTTTGCCCTTTCTTCTATTTGGATGTGTACATTTATTGCTATAAACTGACCTTTGAGCACTGCTTTTGCTGTGACCCATAGGTTCTGGCAGGATGTGTTTTCCTTCCCATTTTAGTCTATGAATTTCTTTATTCCATCCTTAATTTCTTCTATAACCCAGTAGTTTTTGAGCAAGGTGTTGTTCAGTTTCCATGTGCTTGGTTTTTTTTTTCCTTGCTTTTTCTGTTATTGATTTCTACTTTTATGGCTTTACAGTCATAAAAAATGCTTTGTAATATTTCAATGCTTTGGATTTTGTTAAGGCTTGATTTATGGCCTAATATGTGATCTTTTCTGTAGAATGTTCCATGTGCATTGGAAAAGAAAGTATAATTGGCTGATGTTGGGTGGAGTGTTTGGTATATGTCCATGAGATCAAGTCGGTTGATTGTGACATTTAGATCCTCTATGTCTTTATTGAGCTTCTTTCTGAATGTTCTATCCTTCACTGAAAGTGGTGTGTTGAAGTCAACTGCTATTATTGTGGAGCTGTCTATGTGTCTTTTCAATGCTATTAGAGTTTGTTTTATGTATTTTGAAGCCCTGTCATTGGGTGCATAAATATTTATTTTAGTTATGTCCTTCTGGTGTATTGACCGTTAATCAGTGTGTATAGTGTCCTTTCTTATCCTTGTGGTGGATTTTACTTTAAAGTCTATTTTGTCAGAGATTCATATTGTCACTCCTGCTCTTTGTTGAGCATTGTTTGTTTAATATATTTTTTCCATCCTTTGACTTAAGTTTGTTTGTGTCTTTAAGTCTAAAGTGTGTCTCTTGTAGACAACATATAGGTGAATCGTGTTTGTTTAATCGATTCTGCCACTTTCTGTCTCTTTATTGGTGCACTTATTCCATTTACATTCAGAGTCATTATTGATAGGTATGCATTTAGTGCTGTCATTTTGATGTCTTTTTGTGTGTGTTGTTAACAGTTTCTTTGTTCCACTTAATTTTTTCTGCTGAGTTCTATTTTTTACGTATTTTCTTTTCATCTTTTTCATTGTTGTTGATTTTGTATTTACTGAGTCTTTATATTTTTTCTTGTTTTTTATTTTGACTTGTAGGATTGTTAGTTTCCTTTGTGGTTATCTTTATATTTACCTCTATTTTGGAGTAGAGACTTCCAAGCAACATGACGCTATAGTCAGAAGCACCACGCAATGCCTCCACAGCAAAGATCCAAAAAAGTAAGTCAAACAGAGTTACACATCAATCTTGAAACCCTAAGGATCAAATGAAGAGATAAAGAACTCAGCCAAGCACTGAATGGAATAAGAAACTGACCGAGAATAGAGAGCAAGGAGTGATACATGCAGAGGTCCCTGTCAGCTACTACAGCACAGATCTGCCATCTTGGAATCCAACTGGAGATCAGCGAACAGGGGTTACAAGAAAGAAGCTTCACAGAGTTTCCATCAGGACACAGAACAACCGGTAACCAGCGACATACACTTTCCCACACCCCACCCTTCTTCACCTCCACTCAGCCTCCTTTGCTTCCTGCAGCCACAATCTCTCGGCTAGGAAGCAATGGTTTCACCCTAGTGTTGCTTGTATTCCACCCGCCCACACTGGCTGACTCCCTGAGTGCAATTTGTTGGCTACTGGTATTGCGTTTTTCCACTTTTTTAGATTTCTTCCTTACTTCTCACCATCTCCACCTCTTTTCTCTCAAATACATGGCTCTGTGTGTCATCTTTGCTTCTTCGTGAAAGGCTGTGAAACACTGCTCGAGTGTGAAACTGCTTCCTGGCCTGTGCCGCCACACTGGTGGGACACCCAGGGCTTTTTTGTTCATTTGTTTGCTCTGATTTGTTCTGTTTTGATTTGTTTGTTTTCTCTTTATTTTCTCAGCTTGGGAGCCACTTCTAGCCAGGCAATATGCCGTGGCTTAGAAACTACTCCCTTACTCTATGCAGATGCACAGGGACATCCTTGGGGGCATTTCTTTTTTCTTATTTTGTTTTTGTGCTTTTGGGTCTTTTTTATTTCTTTGTTTTGTTTTCTTCTCTCTCTTATTCCCTTCTTGTCTTTCTTAATTTCCAGTTTCTCCACTTATTCAATTCTTTCTTTTACACTTTTTCTTTTTTTTTAATTTTTGTTTTTCCCCACTTCTCAGTCTATCATCTCTCCACAGCAAGAGCAAGCTGCCTTAGCACTCATTTTTGTTTGTGTGTACATTTTTGGCTCCTGTCGTTCTCTACTCTCTCTCATCTTTCCCATAACCATCTTGGCTCCACATATCACAATCTCCCCCCTCCTTCCTGCCTACCTGCACTGTGCACTGAACATCACACTCCCAAGCAAATACCTGCCCTGCATTGATTTCTGGACTTCACTGTCAGCCCTAGTACGTGCCAAAAAAACCCGCCCTAGAAACTCTGCTTCAGCTGGACCTGCCCTGCTGTACCATACCTGAGTGACTAGCCCTGCCCATTGCAGAAGGAGGTGAAAAGTATTGTGCCTACAGACGAGAAAACAACAAAGAACACACAGCCTGCCTGCTCAGACATAAACAAATAAAACACAAAAGCAGGAAGAAACAAACAAATCTATAATCAATAAACTAGGAAAGTAACTACTGAATGACCTGAAGACAGCAGACAATATCAAAACATATACAAAAACAGGACAGAATGGTTCCAGTAGATTTCTAAAATAAAACACCAGATGACTTTCCAGTAGAAGAAAAGGCACTAGAGCTAACTGATAGGGAATTCAAATCTGTAATATTCAGAATTATCCAAGAGTTGAAGCAAAAAGCAGACAAAAAAGAGGAAAATATAGACAAATTCATGGAAAAGGCAAACAAGTTCATGAAAATACAGAGAAAAAATGGAAGAATTCA
>NW_004445130.1:0-1578 GCF_000243295.1 Trichechus manatus latirostris | reverse complement strand
GAGGTCCCCTACCAGCTAATGCAGCGCGGATCTGCCATCTTGGACCCCTATCAGAGACCAGCAAACAGGGGTACGAGAAAGCAGCCTCACAGAGAGTCCAGCGGGAGACAAAACAACCGGTAATTTGCAATATACGCTTTCCCACCCCCCACTCTTCTTCACCCTGACTCGGCCTCCTCTGCTTCCTGCAGCCACAGTCTCTTGACCGGGAAACACCGGCTGCTTGGATACCACCCACCCGAATGGTCTGGTTCTCTGAGTGCCATTCGTTCATGCTGGTGTTGCTTTTTTCTGCTTCTTTTGATTTTTTCCTTACCTCTTACCAACTTCCCCTCCTTTCACTCAAATACCTGGCTCCGTGCACCATCTTTGCTTCTTCCTGAGGGGCTGCAGAGCTCCGGTAATTTGTGATATACGCTTTCCCACTCCCTACCCTTCTTCACCCACACTCAGCCCCTTCTGCTTCTCACGGACACAGTCTCTTGTCCAGAAACACCAGCCCACACTAGCTGGCTCTCTGAGTGCCATTTGTTGGCTGCTACTGTTGCTTTTTTTTCTGCTTCTTTTGATTTATTCCTTACCTTTTGCCACCTCCCCCTCCTTTCGCTCAAATACCTGGCTCCGTGCGCCATCTTTGCTTCTTCCTGAGGGGCTGTGGAGCTCCCTTCGAGTGTGGAGCTGCTTCCTGGTCTGGGCTGCTGCACTGATGGGATCCCGGGGCTTTTGTTTGTTTGTTTGTTTTGAATTGTTTGTTTTCATTTCCTTTTCTTGAGTTGGGAGCCCTTTCTGGCCAAGCAGTGGGGCATGACAAGGAGACTTCCCACTCGGCTTGCACAGACGTGCAGAGGTATCCCTGAGGGCATTTCTTTTTTCGTTGTTTTTTTTTTTTTCTGTTTATTGGGGGACCTGTCTTGTTTTTCTTTTTCTTTTTAATTTGTTTTGTTTTCCTTTTCCTCTTTTTCCCTTTCTGTCTTTCTTCATTACTCAGTTTCTTGTCTCTCTATATCTTCCTTCTGTTTCTGTTCCCTGAATACCTGGCGTTGTATACCTCTACGCCTTCTAGCCAGGCTGTACTGCAACACCTCAGAGTGACATCCCCAGACCCCATAGCTGCACCAGTGGGACCCCTGGGAACTTTGCGGTTCTTTAACCTTTCCGATTTTTATTTATTCATTCTTTTCTTTCCTTCCTCTTCCCCTTTCTGTTTTTCTCCATTTCATAGTCTCTCATCTCTCCACTCCAACAGCAAGCTCCCCTAGCATTCTTTTTTATTTGTTTGTATGTTTTTGGCTCCTACTCCTCTCTCCTCTCTCCCATATCCATCTTAGCTCCACACATAACAATCGCCCCGCTGCATCCTACCTAATTGCACCATGTGCTTGACATCACACCACCAAGCAGCACAGGCGTGGCCTGCTGGAACCTACCCTGTACTGATTACCGACCCACTCTGGTGGCTGTAGTAAGTGCCACAAACAAACCATCCCAGTAACTCCTCTTCAGCTAGACCTGCCCTGCCATACCATATCTGAGTGACTGACCCTGCCAATTGGAGAAGGAGGCAAAAAGTATTGTGCC
>NW_004445129.1:0-8266 GCF_000243295.1 Trichechus manatus latirostris | reverse complement strand
TCTTTTTATTGCCTTCCTATTTTACAGGAAAATTTTTAGGAAAAGTTTACTTTGGACATGGATACGTGAGACAAAGAAAGGATCACAAGGATCTGACATTGTGAGCATGTTTTGTGGTGAAGAGAGAAAGACGAGTAGAAAAAGAATAGAGAGAGATCTATAAGGAAAACAAATAAAAAAAAAAAATCTTGATTTGTAATTAAAGGGACTGAATATCAACTGAAAGACTTCCAGAAGGGAAGAATAAAGAAATACATTTGTAACACACTTCGAGTTCTAAGAGAGCTTAAGAGAGCTCTAAGAGAGTCAGCTCCTAAGGTGATCAAGATCTTTATGGTAGTAGATTGTGCCAGCATTACCTCCCAGATGTTGTGGAACATAATAAGGAGACTCAAACACACACATACACACACACACACACACAAACACACACACGCACATACACACACACGCTCGCACACACACGCGCACACACACACACACATGCACACACACGATTAAGGACTAGAAGCAAACAGCTAACATGCTCTTATTGCTCACCTCTGGTGGTAGGTTTATGAGTGACTTATTTTCTTCCTATGACATTAATAATAATAATTTTTACTAGTTAAACCAGAAAATGTCAAAACATATATTTTGGTCAATTGTTCTGTGTAGCATTGTTTGGTCTGATAATATAAATAATTTACTGTCGTGGTAGTTTGCCATATTGGGGTGTTCACTCCTTAGTTCCAAGGACCCCTGAGGGTCTGAATATTTTGTAGACACCACCTGAAAGTAAGGGGATTGCAAAGGGACTTGTGTTGACTCATTAAATCCGTGGTCAGTTTAAAGTGCAGTTCAGGTTATGCTTGAACAGGGCCAAAGGGAGAGAGCGAGAGTTGAGAAAATCCAAATTCATTTAAAGAAGGCTGCACTGGAGGATAAGCTGAGGTTGTTGAGCTGATTGTCTGGTTACTTTCGAAATGTGCACTCATGCATTCAACAAATTTACTCAGCATCAGCTCTGCAAGGGCTACAGGGTAAAACAGAGCTTAGAGTTCAGCGGATTGAGAGACTGCATAATCTGCGTAAGATACCTCCTGTTCAGCCTACCCCGAAACATCTTTTCTTCCTTACACAATCCAATTGTCATTTGGTAAATCTGCCCCCCTCCAGGTAATTTGAGAGGGACTGAGCCAACTCCCTGGCTGCAGGGATGAACCCACGACTTAAGACTGTCCAATGAAACACCTTCAACATCCAGAAACTCATTATTTTAGGAGTGTCCTGTGACTCAAGCCAGCCAATCAGAGTGATTCTGAAATGTATTCAATAAGATAGTGCTAACTGAAATTACCAGCTAACCCCAAAATACGTAATATTCATATAAACTAACATTCATTTCTTCTACAAATAAAGTCCAAAATGGGTATGATTGCTAGGTTATTCTTTTCAAAGCAATGATTTAGGGACTCGACTTCCATCCATGTTCTGGATCTACTATCTTTAATATTTGGCTTCCATGGTCATCATAGTTGACATCAAGAAGGGGAAGAATATAAAGAATCACATGTGGAAGGATTTTATGGGCTGGTCTGGAAGGGATGCACATCACTTCTGTTCACATTCCCTTGACCTAGAACTCCACCTCATGACCCCACCTGTGTGAAGGCTGGTTAATGTACTCTTCTTGTGGGTCCAGGAAGGAAGGAGAGGAATTGGATTTAGGGGATATCTAGCCCGTCTCCCACATAGAGGCTTGTCTACCATTTTGTGATCTGATGTGATTATCCTATGTGTCATCAATCCTATCCTCTATGATGTTAATGGGAAACCCTAGTCGCATACCGGTTAAGAGCTATGGCTGCTAACCAAAAGGTTGGCAGTTCGAGTCCACCAGGTGCCCCTTGGAAACTCTACGGGGCAGTTCTACTCTGTCCTATGAGTCGGAATTAACTTGAAGGCAACGGGTTTGGGTTATGATGTTAATCAGGCAGAGTTAGAGGCAGTTATGTTAATGAGGCAGGACTCAATCTACAGGATTAGGCTGTATCGTGAGTCAATGTCTTTTGAGATATAAAAGAGAAAATCGAGCAGAGAGGAGTGGAACATCATACCACCAAGAAGGAAGAGCCGGGAGTGGAACGCATCCTTTGGACCCAAGGTGCCTGCATGGAGAAACTCCTAGACCAGGGGAAGAATGATAACAAGGACCTTCTCCCAGAGCCAACAGACAGAGAAAGCCTTTCCCTAGAGTTGGCACCCTGTTGGACTTCTCGCCTCCTAAACCGTAAGAGAATAAATTCCTGTTTGTTAAAGCCATCCACTTGTGGTATTTCTGTTATAGTAGCACTAGATAACTAAGACAAGACTTTTCCAGCTCTATTAGAAAGAGGATGCATTTCTTTGGGGGTGTTTTCCAAGCTTATAGACTCCAGATCTAGAGCCAATTGTAACCACTGTTGCTATCTGTGCAGAAAATATTTAGCATAGCAGGCCTTATCCGCAGAAAAGCCTGCTTATATGGTTGGCTCTTGGCTATCATCTGGGAACTTAGACTTTAGGAGGGTTCCCACCACTGTAACTGTTGAGAGTGGCTGTGTCTAAACTGTTTGTATAAACGATCTGGTTTATGCTGAACACCTACTTTTCTTCTGGGAGTCAGGTACATGTATGGAAGAGGTTGCCTACGAGATCAGCCCCCAATAAAAACTGTGGGCACTGAGTCATTAATGCACTTTCCTGGTAGAAAACATTTTACACATGTAACTCATTGCTGGGGGCATTAAGCACACGCTGTGTGATTCCTCTGGGAAAGGACTCTTGAATCTTTTACCTGGTTTCCTCTGGATTTAGCCCCATGCACCTTTATTTTTACCCTTTGCTGACTTTGCTTGTATCCTTTTGCTGTAATAAATTATAGCTCTGAGTCTGAGCATATGCTGAATCCTGGGAGTCCTCCTAACAAAACATCTAACTTGGGTGGCTTTGTGGACCCTTGACATACCACCGTGGGAACAGTCTATCTGAGATTAAACTAATACACAAGAAAACAGAGTAAAGATATGCAGACAAGCAGATTCCTGATTGCATTATTTGGTCACCTGGATCAAACTTTACCTGAAGCAAACTTAATCCCTGAGCTTTTCAGCTATTTGAGCCAGTAAGTCCTCTTTTGTGCTTGTCAGTTTGAGTTGGGTTTTCTTTTACCCGTAACCATGAACAGGGTTGACTTATGCATCTATTTATCTAATATATCTCTTAACATTTGAAAATGTGATTAGTTGCTTTGCCCAGTGGATATAGATTTAAAGAAACTATAGCTCTCTAAGCAAGGATCTAGGCTTAAAGCCTCAAAAAGCAACTTCAACCTGGGTAAGATGAAGGAAGAGGTCAATAGCAGTCCCTGAAAAATAGGGAGGATAGAAATGAAAAGAATCCAGACAGCTACAAGCATCCATTAATAATCAGAACATGGAAGGTATGAAGTATGAATCCACAAAAATCGGAAGTCATGAAAAATGAAATGGAACACATAAAGATCAATATCTTAGGCATTAGTGAGCTGAAATGGACTAGTACTGGCCATTTTGAATAAGAGTTCAATCAGAGGGGCAAGAAATACTGCTGTGTGTGGTATAAGAGCTCTTGAGTCCTCTCCCAAATTCAAGATTGTAAAATTCTAATTTTAGTATTCAAATTGGGGGTCATGCCCTGTGAGTAGAAAGCTGGGGCTAAAAACATAAGAATGGAGTAGGGATTCTCAGGTCACAGTATTCATCTCTTCCACACACACACACATTTTGAACAATGCTTCAAATAACACCAAACCAAACCTGTTGCGTTCGGGTCAATTCCAACTCATGGTGACCCCATTGTTACAGAGTAGAAGTATGCTCCAAAAGGTTGGCTATAATCTTTATGGAAGCAGATTGCCAGACCTTTCTTTCACGGTGCCACTGGGTGGGTTTGAACCACCAACCTTTTGGTTAGTAGTCAAGTGCAAACCTTTTCTGCCACCTAGGGACCTCTGAGCAATGCTTAGGGATAGAGGTAAAGCTGAAACATGATGATATCATGATGCCCCTGCCCTGACTTTAATACTTACATGGTAAAAACTCACTCCTCGTTTACAAAATAATGTGTGTACTCACTGCTTTTCTTTGTTGCCTCATCCCTAGTTCAAGTCCACCACCCCCTCCCCCAAACCAGGAGATCAAACTACGTTGTATAGGAATCCTTAGTACCCT
This sequence comes from Trichechus manatus latirostris, assembly GCF_000243295.1. NCBI lineage: Eukaryota > Metazoa > Chordata > Mammalia > Sirenia > Trichechidae > Trichechus > Trichechus manatus. The sequence goes on along the minus strand of NW_004445129.1, from coordinate 4,034 downwards.
AGACTCTTGGACTGTTAAATTTCAGGACATGGCAGTCAGTGAGACAAACACTCTAGAGCTGTCAGATCCACAGAAATAACTTGGAAAGAATCGTCTTCCTCTTACCATTTGTACTCTACAACTATTTCCCACCATGATGGTTATAAAAGTAACATAAAACTTTTTTTTCCCATTAATTCAGAAAGCCAATTAATTACAGGCCAAGTTGATCAGTGGCTTTTTATGTCCAGGTCCTAAGCAGAAAAATTTAGCCTCAGTTTATCACTTAAACAAATGCAATACAAATAGATTGTTGAGAGCCTCTTTGTCTGAAGATTGGCTATTCCGTTTTCCTTGAATATTACTAATTGTATCGAGTAGAGGATTGTCTTCAGAGAGTTAAAAATGCATCTGAGATTTCTGAGAAATGCTATTTATTCTGAGAAGGTAAAGCTTGACATTAAACCACTAAACTGAGTGCTTACAAACAGCTCAGTAGCCAAAACAAAAGGTAACCAGATTGTGACTTTGTAATCGCCTAATTCTTATGAAATTAGCATTTAACATGGGAAGAGATGAGGCTTTCCGCAATTCACTCTACTGCAGATATTTAATTCATCATGCCATTATCAATTATCTCGTCGGTGGCTGTTCAGGTATTGTCACATTTTAACTGCTGGAATGTGCAGTTCTATCTTTTGTTCTTTGACTTACAGCCTAATTTACTTGCCATAAAAATCTCATGTGCTCATGCATTTAGCTGCTTGTCTAGGAGCTGTGGCTCCATTTGTCTGAGCATAGTCCATCTCTTCTTTGTAATTCAAAACGCCCTTGAACAAACTAAAGGACACCTGCCTTTTCAGTTTTGTATTTAGGAACCACATCTAAGATATGACGCTAATCAGCCCAAAGCAGTTCATGTCTGATGTCTTTTCCTTTCAGATTCCAATACGATTTCTGTTGCATCATTTATTATCCACAACATACAATAAGCAAATTATCATAGTCTCTGTTATATTATTCTCTAATTGCTTCATGCCTACCACTCTTTTTCCTGCCCTAAATGCATTTTAAACTCCTTGAGGACGAGAATCATTTCTTTGTCTCCTTTTTCAGACACAGTCCAGGGTCAGGTACATCATACACGTCAAATAAACACCTATTGATTAATTGAGTTCAGTGGTTGCAAATTGATTTAGTTATTCACTCATAGAACAATTATTTATTGGACTCTACTAAAAACTGGACTTGATTCTAGACCAGAGCGTCTCAAACTTTACGTGAATCACCTGGGGATCTTTCTAAAACAAAGATGCTGATTTACTAGGTCTGGGGTGGGGGCCTGAGATTCTACAGTTCCAATAAACTCCCAGGTGATGGTGATGCTGTTGGTCTACGGACCACGCATTAACTAGCGAAGACCTAGAACAGGGGTCAGTAAAGCATTTCTGTAAAGAGCCAGACAGTAAATATATCAAGCTTTGTGGGCCATATGGTCCCTACTGCAACTAGTCAATTCTACCTTTCTAGCACAAAAGCAACAATATGTAAACAATTGGGCAGTGACTGTGTTCCAACAAAGCTTTATTTACAAAAACAGGTGTCCGGCCGGACTTGGTTCTTGGGCTATAGTTTGCCCACTCCCGGCCTAGACAATGAGGCCATCTAAGACATGGCCCCTTCCTTCATGAAGTTTATAGTCAAGTTGGAGATAGATACAAGTATTTATATTCTCAAGTTTTAGTAAAATGGAAACACAGGGTGCCAGAATGCCAATTTGGTGACAGAACGTCTTGATTTTATCAGGGAATTAGTAATTTGCTGCTGGGTTAGCAGTTCATTTTAATGCATTTGGCTTGGATTTGTCTCCCTAAGGTTCTGCTAGACTAGCAAAACCGAAAATTGATAACTTTCCAGTGTATCCAATCCATAATGTGGATCATCAGTTAATTTGAGATAAACATGCATTCGTTTTTCTTTCTTTCGTTGCTTTTCAAAGAAAAGATGACATTTACTCGACTCATCCACCACTAAGGAGCACCTATAAAACGTTGAGAAGATTTTGCTTTTTCTATTGCTCTAGAAAATATCCAAGAAATTAGCCCAGAATGCAATTACGTTTTCTTTCTTTTTTTTATTTTCTGCCTTGTCTTTGACCTTATTTCCAGTCTGCCTCTCCTCTTGTCTTCCCAATTCTAAAACCTGGTAACTGAATATCAACATCTATTCACATCTCTCTATATTCTTACTATGAGTGATTTCCTGAAAGAAAAAAAAAATCAGTTATGTAGATGGCCAATTAATCTGGAGAATTAACTGCCCATTATAGATGGTGTTTTAATCACTGGAAGATGGTCCTAGAAATTCACTACTGATGTTCTTTGCATTCATATGTTTCTCTCTCTTTTCAATGTAACGAATGATTATTGAGTATATTATTGGGTCCTATAAGTAAAGAAGAAAAGAGTGAAAACCTACCAAACTAAGTGTCCCAGTGGTCTGGGGTCTACCTTCTCTTTAATTTCCAAATAATTGCAACATGCATCCACTTCCCATACCACTGACTGAAGTCCAGTGTCCTCCCCACGCGCTTTGGACCATTCCTACAGAACAGTTTACATTGCCTTAGTTGTTTGCGACCTCTTGTGACAAACTTATACTTTCAGCTCTTTTCCGCATCACTTATGGCCATCTTACTACTGCCTTCATTTGCTTCTATTTTCTATTTGCCTCATTCTGGACAAGGGTTTTCCTTTAATTCTTCAAGCATCACTAAGACTTTGATTTAGAATGCCCTGGTATTATTGATGTCTTAGACTTTGGGAGCTACCATCTGTCTGTCTATTGTATTGTAGTTGCTTGAGTGTTGCTGTAATGCTGGACGCTATGCCACCGGTATTCAAATACCAGCAGCGTCACCTATGGTGGATAGGTTTCAGTGCTGCTTTCAGACTAAGACAGACTAGAAAGAAGGGCCTGGCACTCTACTTCTGAAAATCAGCCAATGAAACCCTATGGATCACAACAGAATACTGTCCGATATTATGCTTGAAGGTGAGCCGCTTACATTGGAAGCCACTCAACATACATAGAGGCTGCAGTGATGGACTTGAGCATACTACCAATTGTGAAGATGGTGCAGGACCAGCCAGTGCTTCCTTCTGGTGTACATGAGGTCGCCATGAGCCAGAACCAACTCAACGGCAACTACTAACAACAAACACTAGGCGAGAGTGTGCAAACACTCTTTCATACCTGCCCATCCCTTGTCTGGCAGGTATAAGGTGAATCTATGAGTTACCCATGTGTATGGCTCCATGGCACTGCTGTCATGAAGGATGTGGACTTTGCATGGATTCATAAATTCCTTCATTGAGTGATTTTTTTTTTCATTTTAATGACAATGGAAATTGGCAAGATCTATGGGACCTAATTCCCCAAATCAAGCTTTGTTGTCCCTGGATCTGCGGACTCCACCCTCTGGGAATCTGATTCAGACACTTGCCAGGATGTTCTGGAGATGCTGCAGCTTTCCTGGTCCCCCTGTATAATATTCAGGGGTGTGCTGCTCCTTCAGTGATACCTAGACAGAGGAGGTTAAGGTCCAGAATCTTCAGACAGACCATCCTGGGTTTGAATCCCAGCTCTGTAAAAAACCTGATATGTGACGCTAACTTCTTGACTTCTGCCTTCTGCTACCTTATCTGTAAAATGGGGACAATAACAGAGATCTTCTTACAGAGTTGTTTTAAGAATTAAAATAAATGTTTGCAAAGTATACATGAAGTGCTGTTGTTGCTATTGTTAGGTGCCGTTGAGTCAGTGCTGACTCATAGCTACTCTATGTACAACAGAATGAAACACTGCCCGGTCCTGCGCCATCGTCACAATCATTGTTATGCTTAAGTCCATGTTGCAGCCACTGTGCCAATCCATCTCATTGAGGGTCTTTCTCTTTTTCGATGACCCTCAACTTTACCAAGCATGATGTCCTCCTCCAGGGACTGATCCCTCCTGATAACATGTCCACAGTATGTGAGACATAGTCTCGCCAC
>NW_004445128.1:0-8293 GCF_000243295.1 Trichechus manatus latirostris | reverse complement strand
AAAAAAAAAAAGAAGTTAAATGACTTGCCCCAAATCACGGAGCATGCCAGAGAGAGAGCTGGGGTTTGGCCTCCTGTTTAGGACTCAGAAGCCCTTGCTTTTTGCAGTACCACAGGACTGTAATAAGAGCATCATGTTGTATGAGGTTCAGTGGTAGAAAAGAGGAACTGATCTGCTTTGCTTGGTATAGGGGCATTGTAGACACTTTCATAGACAGGTTACATTACAACAGAGTCTTGGAGAGTGTATAGGGTTATTCACAACAGACAAAAGGGAGGACATAATGAATTTACCAGATTCAGGAACAGCTGGTTAAAGTGCATAATGTGATTGGATATTTCAGTTTGTGTAGGGAAAGGTGGTGTGGAAAGAGCACGGAGGGGGAGACGATGTAGTGGAAGCTAATGATTGAGAATCCAGAAAGGGAAAGGCCTAGTTCGTCTTTTATTCCTAGGGCTTGATAAGCAGGTGTGTGTGTGTGTGCAGTGGTGGGGGGATCATAGTTTCAGTTAAACATATCACACTAAAAGCCATGTTGAGCACATACTTGAGGAGAAAGAGACTGAAAGCAGTTTAGAAACTATTTAAGAGGTCCAGTTAAGACATAGTGAAAACTGGAATTAACAATAAGGCAATAGAAGGAAAACTGAGAAGGGATTGCAGAGATCTTTCAGAAATTATTTAGAAAATGGAATCTTCTTGTCAGACGATTCCCAGATTTCTGACTAGTGTAATAGATATCATTTCATGAGATTAAGAATGAAGGCCCTTGTGAGTTTACCAACAAACTCTTAAAGATTAAGCCTTAGGCCCTTAACTGTCAGGCCCTACCAGAGGCTTGGGAACAGGCTCCTTAATCCCACCGTGCATCTCATCCTGGCTATTCTCAATTATGACCTTCCTCTTTTCACTTCCCCTGACATGGAGACTTTGGAAGCCATTGAAGCAGCCTGAATTTCTTAATCTACTCCTGAAGCTGCCCTGAAGAATTTTCATCCATTTAGGACTGCTCATGACTAAGAGCAGTAAATATTAGTGTTCCTAGGTATTGTCTAATTTCTGACTTTTCATAAATATTTTACGGAAAATCAGAAAATGCTAATTCAGAGACTGTCATCCAAATATCATTTTAAATCACAAAGCCATGCCTATAATTAATACAAAGATTAATAATCTATAGGACATGTTTTGTAGTCATGTATGACAGATCCAGAGAGAAGGTGAGAGGGAAGGAATATTTCCCCATTGGAACAGAATGACTATACCTCCATGGTTTTGAATAAGAGGAAAAGAGAAATAAATTATTGTACTGGTGAAAATATTACAGAAATGTCATTAAATATTTCAGGGCATAAAAACAAATCTGGTATCATTTCATTCTACTATTGTAGCTTCTCATGTAGCACTCTTTCCTCAGCTTCTACCTCCCCACTTAATGAACTGCTTTAAGTCATATCCAAGATGAGTACTCAACATGCTGGAAAATTGAGACACTTGCCATCAAAATCTTATTAAATGTTGTCTAGTTCATATTGCCTCCCAATTGAGAAAACCACTCTACTTCATTTCTGATATCTATTTAACTCCTTCAGAGAAGCAATTGTCTTAGTCCACAGTTTGAACATTCACTAAAAAGCTACATTTATTTTGGAAGACAATGGAGTTATAATTAAATTGGGAAGAAGGAGGGAAGAAAGGAAAGTCTCCATTTTAATTGCTCCCTCTGTTCTGCAGACTTTCAGTCAGGGCCCCTAGGAGAGAGGGTCCCAAAGGAAAAATAAAGATACTTATTCTTTCTTGAGGAGTCCATTGCTGCTCCTTCACTCAGGGGCCAGAGGCACTGCTGGGTTCACATTTTTCAGTCCTGAGTTACTGACTCTAACAAAGACGAGTGTTCAGCTATTCTGGCCTCAGAAATTGCCACAGCATCTAAAGGCAAAGGAGACAGTGATGAGGTGGATGCAGGGTCTTGTTCTCAGCCTGTGTCAGCCATGTTTCCATTGTGTAAGCAACTTTTCTCTAGAGCACTTTCTTCTCATCTTCCCTTCGTCTTTGAACAGGTTGTATGCACTAGAGGAGAGTGGGAAGAATGTGAGAACTGGATCTATTGGAGTTTGGGCTGATACTATCTTAGTTGACTCTATATTTTCTTAAGATATTCGCTGGTTAATGAAGCCTAACCTCAAAAACCTTAATGATGATTGCATATAACCTCAAAAACCCTAATGATGATTGCATATATTCAGAAACATTGCAGACATAATTGCTATTGAGAGATTAAATTTTGTATTGGAAAAACATGGTTGTTTATAATACTGGTAATTGTTGCTTTTTTCTACACTGAATATTGTTTTTCCATTCTGTTTTATTACATGCCCACTATAGATATCTCCATTGCCAATTGTTCCAGCTGATAAGGAAGATAGCAAGTTTGTAGATTATTTGAGTTAATAGGTTATCCAAGCCAAACTAAGAGAAATACGTGGAATAAAGGCTAGTTAAAATCAGAATAATAATATCTTGAATGAATCTTTAACAACTGTATGTAGGAGCAGGCATTATGCTAGGTATTTTATACGCATTAAAGCATTAATCCTCACAAGAACCATGAGAGATACTATTATCACTATTTACACAGGTACAGAGGAGATTTAGTTAAAATTATCTGAAGTCACAGAGTAAGGGGCAGATATGGCATTTAAACTCAGATATATCTGACTGTATAGTTTATTCTCTGCCCTCTATTCTATACCGCCTCTAGTGTTATCCCTCCATTTTACTTCTAAGGAAACAAATGCCTAACAATTATATGGCAAAACTAATGTCACCCATGAATTATCAACAGAATTGCACTGACTCATATTTAAATTTCTTCACAGTACATAAGTATCAGTTTCAGTGAGTTCTATGAAAGTATTCACCTCAGTGAAGCCACTCTTTGATCTTCCAGGACTAAATATCCATGAAGATGAAGAATCACACTCCAGTTACTGAGTTTCTCCTGATGGGAATCCCTCATACAGAGGGGCTGGAAAAAAGTGTTCTTTGTCTTATTCCTGGCTTTGTACCTCCTCACTCTTCTGGGGAACCTGCTCATTCTTCTGGCCATTCTCACTTCCTCTAACCTCCATACCATGACATATTTCTTCCTGGGAAATCTGTCAGTGTTGGACATATTTTTCCCTTCAGTCAGTCGCCCCAAAATGATGCTCTGCCTAATTTGGCACAGCCACACCATCTCCTACCAGGGCTGTGTAACCCAGCTGTTCTTTTACCATTTCCTGGGCTGCACTGAGTGTTTCTTATACACCGTGATGGCCTATGACTGCTTTGCAGCCATCTGCCACCCCTTGCAATACACAATCATCATGAACCATCCGGTGTGCGCCATCTTGACTCTGGGCACTTGGATGGGGAGCTGTGTGCATGCCTCTGTCCTCACACTCCTCATCTTTAAGTTACCCTATTGTGGCCCCAATGAGGTGGACACTTTCTTCTGTGATATCCCCGTGATGCTGTCTCTAGCCTGGGCTGACACCTCTCTGGCTCAGATGGTGAGTTTCACCAATGTAGGTGTTGTTGCTCTCATGTGTTTCCTTCTTATCCTCACTTCTTATCCTCGCATTGTTAACTCAATATTGAAAATCAACTCATTAGAAGGCAGGCGCAGAGCCTTCTCAACCTGCAGTGCCCACCTGGCCTCCATCCTACTCTTCTATGGCCCTGTGGTACTCATTTATCTCTGATCTGCTTCCAGCTCATGGCTGGATACTGTGGCTCAGATGTTGAATAATATTGTTATCCTTCCCTTAATCCTTTGATTTATACTTTGAGAAATAAGGGTGTGAATTTGGGTCTGAGAAAAGCACTAATCCCAGGAGGACATACTTGTTGGGAGTAAGCTTTTATATCATTATCTGTCTTTCCAATGCTGCCTTGTATTTATCTAGGGCAATTAGACTTATACTTTTTGTGATTTCTAAGTGGGTTTGACACTCATATTATGAGGCTGAATAAGTTCTGGTGTGAATTATGTTTTTATATTTATATAATTTTTTATTCAACAAAATCTCATTTAGTGCTTATCACATGCTTGGCACTATTCTATGCACTTTATAAATCTTGACATATGTAATTACCATAATAGTCCTATGAAGTAGATAATATTATTATCCCAATTTTACTGAGGAGGAAATTAAGGCAAAAAAGTTAAGAAACTTCCCCAGTGTCACAGAGTTAGAAAGTTTCCAAGCTGGGATGTGAACCTTGGGTCTTATCCCTGTACTAACGCTGCCTCTGTATTATAGGAATTGTAACATAAATATTTCTCTCAGAACTTCTTTTCTATTTACATGGAATGTTCTCCAATTTTGCTAAAAAAAAAAAAAAAATTGGAGGTATATAACGTAAACTAGATTAGGTATCCTCTCTCAATCTGTAAGGCTTGATTTATACAATAAGGAAGAATCTCAGCTATTTGTCACTCTTTATCAGCAGTATAAAATTTTTCTCTTATTTTCTTCCTTTTTCAGTAATCATAAGCAAAAAAGTTGCTGAATGTAAAAACAAATACGTTTTCCTAACCCGATAGTATTCAAAACTTCAATTGTTTTCAAGAGTATATTTTCTGTAAGTAATGTTAGAGTTAAACTGATACTTTTAGCAACATGCATAAAATTATTCTGCATGATATGTATGCATGAAAGCGAAGATTTCTATCTTTCAGAATCACCTGGTCTTTGACACAGTCTAGGGATTTCAGCTTCTGTTAACCTCAGTAAAACGGAGTTATAAATAAATTTATTATACAAAAAATGAGGCTTAGTTACTCTTTTTCTAACTGTATTTACTTTTGAGATGTCTATTTACTGAAAGCATTCGAGCTCTTGTTAGAATAGAAAAAGTTCAAAGTAAAGATAATTATCTTTTAATAATTTTTATTTGCATAGGTTTTCTAATTTTTAGAGTATTTCATTTGTTTCAAGAAGATTTCTGATTTAAGAAGAACACTGTTTTGTGACAATGTGCATGTGTGTGTATGTGTGTGCCATTACTGCTCCTATGGCAGAGGGTTGTACTGTATTTTTATGCAAATAAGACATGCCTTCTTCATTTGTTTGCCAACCGCTCCCTCCCCCAACAAGTATTTTTGTAAGTGTGCAATGCTAGTATTTTATGGCAACATATAAAAAAATTACCATGGCAGCACTCATGAAAATGGGAAGGGGAGGACACTTTTGGCAAACAAACCTACAAGGTGTGTGTTATTTGAGTAAAGTATGGTAATAGTAATAATGTAACAATGATCTTTTATAGTGGTCTCAGATGAGAAAGTGGGAAAGAGGAGAAATGCCTTTTCCCATATGGTATAATGCAAAAATCACTTAATTAGGAATTAGCAAAATACCAGGGTATTAACAGCAGTTCCACTAATAATACTCTGTGTGGCCCCGAAAAAGTCACTGAATTTTGATGGCCTTGGTTTCCAACAGTTATAAAATGAAAAGATTAGACTAGATTATCTTTAAGGATTCTCTAACATCTAAAAATTATTGAACATTCTAGTTTTTTTTTGTGGGGGGGGGGATGTGTCCAGGGACCTCCAAATTTCTGATTTTGGTGGGGCGATGACTTCTATTTCCAGAACTACTCTTGGTTTTGAGTTCTGCCCTTCAGATTGGCTCCTGAATCAAGGTGAAATGCCCCATATTGACCAGCAGACGTCACTATTAGGGTGAACACAACCGAGATTCTTCTCTGCACTGACTAAACCAAAAAAAAAAACAACAAAAAAAAAAACCCATGACCTTCAAGTAGATTCCGACTTAGTTGACAGCAATAAAGATTCTGAGAGTGAACTGATAGGGAAAAGAAAGGTTGAAATGATGATTAGACTGTGTGAGAGATGTCTGTGTTGCTCGTGGTTTTCTGATGGCACCACCGTGTGTGAACCTCTTTTGAGAGCAACAGTTTCAAATAGCTAGTCATGATCACTTTAAAGTATGGACGCCACTATATATAGGAGCCCCTAGGTAGCACAAACACTTAAGTACTCAAGAACTACAGCTGCTAACCAAAAGGCTGGCAGTTCGAACCCACCAGCCACTCCTTGAAAATCCTACGGGGTAGTTCTACTCTGTCCAACGGGATTGCTATGAATCACAATCGACTGGATGGCAACAGGTTTGATTTAAAAATAATCAAAACACTCTGAAAGTTGAATATGAGGTTTATTCTGAGCAGTTATTCTATATGCATATAAGGAGGACATTTTGACTCCAGAAAAAGCAAATGGCTTGAAGGAGGTAGGTACAGTGAGGCTTATAAAGAGAAGAGGAGGGAGAAATACAGAAGATCAACCATTGACTAATTTTAACATGATTGACTGAACCTTGCCCTACCTCTTTTACTGACATCAGTGGGTTATCAGTTCACAAGGTAGTCTCTGTCCCTCTACCCAGCCATATCTTTTGAGATTCAAATTTAGTAAGCCTGGCTTCAAACAGAAAAGAAAAGATTTGTAACTTCTGATGAAAGAGAAGTGGCTGGCAGAGTGACTTTGGTCAGGAATTTCTTTAAAGAGAATATTTGGTTTCATGGGTAAGAAAAATCTTAAAATCAAGATAAGATGTCTGGTATTAATTTTTCTATTCAACTTTAGACAAAAAAGTTTGGCTCCAAGACAGGCTTGGCGATCTGCTTTTGAAAGGTCACAGCCTGGAAAACTCTTTGGAGCGGTTCTACTCTGCATATGTGGGGTTGCCGTGATTCAGAATCAAGTTAAAGGCAACCACCACTACCAGTAGCCAGCCACTAGTGCCCTGTGTATGTGATAGCAGAGATTGGATGCAACAAGTAATTTAGATAGAAAGAGGAAAAATCTTGATGGAAATATGACTTGTAAAGTTCACAGGACCCTGCATTACATTTATAGACTGCAAATGAACTGCTCCAACGCTATTGCATGCTGTCTGCTCTGGCACATACCCTCATTACTCCCTCTCTCTGTTACTAAAAACCTTGGAGTCCATTCCGACTCATAGCTACCCTATACTAGAGAAGGGAATTAGGCATTTTCTTCATCACAGACGGAGTTTGATCTCCTTTATCAAGGAGCCCTAGGGATTAATTTTAGCCTAGAAAATTGTGTGATGATAATATGATACAAATTTTAGCTTCAATAAAAGGAAAAAGAATAAAGGGAATTTCCTAGAGGATATTATGACTTTTCCTTGATATAAATGTTGGTAAAATTTACACTAACTGAAAATTTTTATTGTGGGGAAGGGGATAAGGCAGAGATCCCCAGGCCGTGGGAAACTCCACTGCCTCAAGCAGCTTTGCATCAGAATCCTGTTTGTTTTGCTTGGCCTGCCCCACAACTTTGCATTAGAATCCTAGTTCCTTTGCTTGGCCTGTCCTGTAAAAATTCTGGCGATGCATGAAGTTCTATGTAAACCCCATTGCGCCTGCGTGGTATGATTAAGAATGTGGCTGACATAACTTATGTAAACTCCCTGCTTGTAAATTCCATAAAAGTAACCTTTTCCCTCGCTCCCTCTGAGCAGTCTTGGCAGCAGCAGCTCCAACTGCCACCCTTTCCTTGTGCAACGAAATAAAGTTGCTTTTTCTGCTCTCCCACCTCGGTCTCTTGTTTATTGGCCAATGCAAGTCAAGCCGATACCACTCGGCAACAAAAAGAGAGAAGCAACTGTCATTTTGTCTTATTTAGTTCTGTCAAGGAGAGAAATTGATAGCAAATATCTTGCTCTGATTTTAGGGTTTTCTCACCCATGAAACTAGATATTCACTTTAAAGAAATCCCTGACCAAAATTAATCCACTCATGGCTTTTCTTTTACCCAAAATTGCTAATTCTTTTTTTCCTGTTGAAAGGTAGGATTACTAAATTTGAATTTCAAAAGATACCACTGGGTGGCAGGCCAGGGACCATCTTCTGACCTGATATGCATTGATCTCAGTAAAAGGGGGAGGGCAGGGTTCAATCAATCATGTTAAGATTAGCCAATGGTTGATCTTCTGTATTTCTCCCTCCTGTTCTCTTTGTAAACCACATTGTACCTAGCTTCCTCCTTTTTTATGGAATCCAAATTGTCTCAGTATATGCATATAGAATAACTGCTCAGAATAAACCTTATGTTCCAATTGTGCTGAGTTTTGATACTTTTGTTTTTTTTTATGGTACTTCAGGCTAAGGCTTACAGAACAAATAGTTTCTCATGAAACAGAAGTACACATGTTGTTTTATAACATTGGTTAACAACCCCACAACA
>NW_004445127.1:5936-8235 GCF_000243295.1 Trichechus manatus latirostris | reverse complement strand
GAAATCCTTGACAACTTCAGTTTCTTCACTTCTTATCAGGATGTTGTTTATTGGTCCAGTTGTAAGGATTTTTAGTTTCTTTATATTCAGGTGCAGTCTCTGTGTTCAGGCTGTAATCTTTCTTGGTAAATCATCACTCATAAATTATAGATGAGCATGTAAAATTTCACAACCGTTTGGAATGACAATTTGGCAAAAGCTTTTGACTTTACTAAAGCATTTATGCTTTGACCCATCAGTTCTGCTTCTAGGAATTTATTCTACAAAATTTCTTACGCATGTGCAAAATAGAATACAGTCAGTGATATTCATTGCAGCACAGTTTATAATAGCGCAGAAGTAGGGAAAAAGTAAATGTCCTTTGTAGACAAGTTAAATAAATTAAACTGTTAATAAATATTAATCAGATGACTGGTTAAATAAATTATAATATAGTCATAAAACAGAATGCTACATAATCATTAAAAAAAAAAAAAAAAGTACTGGCTCCGTGCTTATTGAGAAGTAAAAGTCCCCACTAAGTTCTAAGTGAAAAGTGAAGTGCAGAACAACGTGCGTATCAAGCTAGCGTTTGTGTTTAATATGCACGATGGAGTCCCTGGGCATTGCAAATGGTGAATCGTTCAGCTGCTAGCTGAAAGCTTGGAGGTTCAGTCCACCCAGAGGAGCCTTGGAAGAAAGACTTGATCTGTTTACAAAAACTCAACCAGTAAAACCCTTATGGAGCAGAGTTGCACTCTGACACACATGGGGTCGCCATGAGTCAGAGTTGACTCGATGGCAAAGGGTTAACATACATGTGGATGTGTTCGCGTGGGCTTACATGCATAGCAAACCTTCAGAAGGGTGCACAGGCTGGGCTGGGTGGCTGGGCTGGGCCTTTTGGACATGGGAGGGCTCCTGAAAGCTGAGGTTGCAGGCAGGAGAGGGCACAGCTGCTTCTTCCCAGTGACGGGGGAGTGATGGGAGGAGGGGTACAGGGTGCCCCAGGCCCGTGTTCCCTGCCTGGATCTTTCCTTTAGACTCCCCAAGCTTCAAGTACCTCCACAGGGCCAGCCTGGCTCCAAGAGTGCCCAGTGCCCTGATGACCTCCTCCTCCTCCTGCCAGCACCCTCAACCCAGGCTGCACCTATAAAGGCTCTCTCCACATTGGCACCTGGAGTCAGTTCCTGCAGATGGGTCTCCGAGCCGCATCGTACATGGGAGGCCTTCCCCAGCCAAGGCCTCAGGCACTGGCAGCCCCTCTCCACTGTGCTAATCCAATCCCAGCCCATCTAGCTGTTCGCTCCAGGCTGACCCTTTAACAAGTCAGCTGTGCTAATCCAATCCCAGCCCATCTAGCTGTTCGCTCCAGGCTGACCCTTCAACAAGTCAGCTGGTCTAAAGCCTCCCAGGCAGGAGAGAGTTCCGGGGAGATGGAGCGGCACCCCAGAGTGGCGGGAGCGAGAAGCAGCCTATTGCCGTGGAGCTGGCCTGGCTCTGTCCCAGTGCTGGGTTCGAGCCCCAGCCCGCAGCTCATCATGCGTGCGGCTCAGTGAAGCACAGGCTGCCTCCCTGGGCCCGCTCATCTCTTGTGAAGATAGAAATGCCTGCAGAACTTGCTATCAGCTCCGGCTCATCTAGCCATGTAGAGAGGTGGTGGGGTGGTAAGGGCAGTGGACAGGTGAGGCAAGCAGAGGCACTTTCCTGACTGCCCAGGGTGAGTGGTTAGGCCAGGACAGGCCACCCTCCTGCTCCACGGCAGCTCTGTCTGTCCAACAGCCAGCTTGGACTTGTGACAAAGCGTCTTTCCATCTGACCAGAACCTGGCGTGCTCATGTCGATTTGTTTGCAGATTGGATGCCCGTCCACCCAGGACACTGCCCTGGCCACTGCAGGTGGGTCCTAGAGTGAAGACCTCGTACCAAAGCCTGTGTCTGAGGCCTGGGCACTGTATCTCCAATCTGGCTGCAGATCTGAGCCTCAGGCCCCCAGTGGAAAAGACCAGGCTTGTGACACCAGTGTCTTCCCATCCCAGTGTCAAACAAGCCTGCTTTGCACAGCTGCCCACCAGAGGCACGTGCCCTGGGCACCGCTCGAAACGGGCGCTAATGAGCGGTTCCATTGGCTACCCGTTTCCATCACCAGTTGTGAGAGATCATTCAGCAATATAAAACTAACCGCCATGGCCGCTGTTTTCCATGGATAGGCCCCCGGCTGCCCCTCAGGGGGAGCTGGAGCTCTTCCGGGTGGTTGTTGCTGACGCTGGCCGAGCCCTGCCCAGGAGTTGGCCTGTGACCACACAGCCCGTTGAGCACCC
>NW_004445127.1:3139-4515 GCF_000243295.1 Trichechus manatus latirostris | reverse complement strand
CATGTGGCCATAAAGTCCCCAGCCCATAACACCTATAATCCTCTGTGGCGGATGTCAGTAGTTGCAACCCATTATCCACTCTCTCCATCTTCCTAGGTAAAGAACCTTGGCTTTTTGTCAGGAACAATCACACGTCCAGCAAAAATGCATTTTGCAGCCTCCCTGGCAAGCTGGGATGCGAGCAGCAGCATTCTGTCCAATGAGATATTCAAAGGTGTCTTCTGGGCCTTCTGAGGAGCTTGGCCTTCCTGATATATGTGCAGTTGGTCCTTGTCACCTCCTCTCTGTCCTGCTCTTGGGAGCATGGATGTGATGATGGGAGTTGCAGCCTGACATGACAGAAAGGACTATGACAGAAAGACCAGAAAATTTCAGAGACCTCGGCTTTGACACCTTTGGGCCACGGAACCAGAATCAGCAACTTGCATTTCTCATTAAGTAATACTAAGAAAACCTCTACTTTATTGAAGCCACTGTTCTATGAGACTTACAGCTGAGTGTCACTCTTAGCTGAGAGCTGACGGAACTGTCTTCTACCAACAGAGCACGCTTTTGAGTCTCTATGATGATTCTGTGTGAACTGAAATTAGTTCTGTCCTGCCTATCTTGGGAAACCTTGGTGGCACACTAGTGAAGAGCTATGGCTGCTAACCAAGAGGTCGGCTTTTCAAATCCACCAGCTGCTTCTTGGAAACTCTATGGGGCAGTTCTATTCTGTCCTATAGGGTAGCTATGAGTCGGAACTGACTCGATGGCAATGGGTTTGGTTTTTTGGTTTTGGGTGCCTGTCTTGAGATGAACGTGTTTATTTTCAAATGAGGGAAGTCGTAGTCAGGATTGTCTATCTTTCCTGGGTCCACACCACTAGCAAACAGCAAAGCCAGGATCCAAACCCAGTTTTGTCTGACTTGTCAGTGTGTGCAGTGGAGACCCGCACGCAGGGATTTGAAAACGCAGGAGTAGAGCAGGCTGATTGCACTAGGGCGCACAGCCGGGGCACGGTCTCTGGTGCTGTCGTTTGCTCTCTGGTCTGCCGTGTGCTGGTCAGATAACACCATCTGCCCTGGGGCACACCGTGCCATTGAGTTACCGGGTAAGCTAGGTGGTTCCTGATAAAATGCTCCCAACTCCCTGGGAGGCCACTTTGCCTTGCTCCCTCTTTACATGGCTCTGTCTTGGTGTAAATTAATGTCACTGAGTAGGCACAGGGCGGCGGGCTGGCCCAGGAGCTGCAGACAAAGCAGAGGAGAAGGCTGTGGACCCTCTCGGGAAAGTTCAGACCCACTTTGCATTCTGCCCAGGGCCCTCACGCTTTATTACCTCTCCAAATGACTTCGAGAATGAGCTGCTGTGACTTAACAGACTCCGGTCAGCTC
>NW_004445127.1:0-964 GCF_000243295.1 Trichechus manatus latirostris | reverse complement strand
CTGCATTCCTTATTGAAGAGAGACTGAATCTTGGCAGCACACCCCCACAAATGGTCTCTGAGGGTGACCCCCCTCCACCAGAACAAGATCCATTTCCAGAGCAAATGGGGTAAAATGGAAGACAACTGGGGCAACCTCCACCTGTTCCCTCTCACTGCCCCTCCCCGCCCTCAGGGTCCCAGGCTACTTTCTCCATGCTTGTCTTCCCCTCCGGCACAGGTCGGTTTGGGAGGACAAATTGCGCCTCCCAAACGCTCACCTTTAAGCACAGGGGCCCTCTATGCTCTCATGGTGTGTGCTCATCCTTCAGAGCAGGAGCCCAGCAAGTGTCCCTTGAATGGATCGATGGGTAGACAGACAAAATTATTTCCTTTGTCATCATAGGAAAGTAGGGCTCATGGGTCACTGAGAGTGCCTGCGTCATCCAGTGAGTGACACACCCAGGACCCGAGACCAGAGGTACCTGGTTAAACACATCCTATCCGGGAGGTCCAGATCATCAGAACAACTTAGAGGAGATTTATAAATGCAGATACCCTTCTCTCACCCTGGCACAGTGGTGCAGTGGTTAAGAGTTACAGCTGCTAACCAAATGGTCGGCAGTTCGAATCCCCTAGCTGATCCATGGAAATGGAGCAGTTCTCTTCTGTCCTGTAGGGTCACTATGAATCGGGATCAACTCCACAGCAATGGGGTTTCTCTTTCGCCTAGAGCTACTAAATCACAATGGCCGTGAGTGACACCTGGGAGTCTGCATTTTGTAAATCCTCTCCCAGCACCCCCACCCTCAGAAGGGACCATTCTGCAGGTAGAGCAGTGTGAGTGCTCAGCTCAGCCTGTGGGATCCCACCTCCTGGGCATGACATCGCTCTCCATGGTTTGATTCTGGCTTTGTTGCCTCCCAGGGGGTGGCCACACTGCCCACAGCTTTGGAAACCACAGTTAGGAAAGAAAGTCGGGGTCC
>NW_004445126.1:8337-9451 GCF_000243295.1 Trichechus manatus latirostris | reverse complement strand
GAAAGGGAGATAGATTGGAGTACTCAGTCCATCAACTTGAACTAGAAGTATAAATCATGATATGTTTTAAACATAAAAAACTAAAACCAAAACAAAAAAATAACAAAAAACAGAAAACGATGCCCTCTCTATCTTCCTCTCCTGTCTTTTCCTCTCCCAATCTAGGATTTATTAAGTAGAAGGAGAGACGCCCTTGTTTATAGAGATCAGGTTCGTAGCTTATTTTAAAATTAGGAATAATAGGATTTCAAGAGAAACATGTTCAGAGTTAATATCCTTGTTTTTAAAATTCATTTTGAACATTGGATTATTTTATTTCTTGGAAAATATACTCTTTTGTCCTTTCTAGAAAGAAGTATATCAAAATTTATTATCAGAAATGTGCATCCATATGTTTTCCTTTAAACCGTTTTTGATGAGTTACTCTTTTTCCCAATAGTGTACTTTTCCCAACACTGGTGCTCGTATTATGATGTTCATTGGTGGTCCAGCCACTCAGGGGCCTGGAATGGTGGTTGGAGATGAATTGAAGACACCTATAAGATCCTGGCATGACATTGAAAAAGACAATGCCAAATATGTAAAAAAGGGAACTAAGGTAATTTTGGTTTTTAAGTCTTTTTGCTTTATTAGAAAATAAATATTCGTTTGATAGAAGAGGAGGAATACAAATATTTAATGATAGAAATAATGATATTGTGAAGTCTGATTCCACTGCTGTTATTTACATTTGGAGAAATATTTTCTCTTCTTTCTTGATAAATAACATTTTTTCTTATTTTAAACATGTGAAAACTTAATAGTAGGTACCAATAGGCGTTTATTATAGATTACTCCTGAGGGAAACCGTGTGTGCCTTTTTTTAATGTTCGTGTTAAAGAATGTCTTTCTGTTCAGGAAAAGTCTCTTGAGTTTTGCAGTTTACATTTCCTGTAGATGTGTGTATTGTCCATAATGTGAATAGTCCATCAGTTTCTCTTGAGTTGTTTTCTTGTAAACTCTTTTATTTGTGTTTTGTTGCTCAAGTATATTTTCATAAACATTGATTCTTGACTCTCTTGTATTAATTCTGCTTGCCGATATCCCCATTATTATTATTTTTTTAATTCTCTGT
>NW_004445126.1:5043-6439 GCF_000243295.1 Trichechus manatus latirostris | reverse complement strand
TTCATTCAGTAACATTCCATTGTATGGATAACACTACATTTTGTTTATCCATTCATTATTTTATGGACGTTTGTGTTTCTGCTTTTTGGCTATTATGAATAATGCTGCTTTGAACATTCATGTGCAAGTTTTTGTGTGGATGTATGTTTTTGTTTCTCTTAGGTATGTATTTAGGAGGGGGAAACCTTAGTTTTTGCTCTTAAGGCCTTCAAATGAGGCCCATCCACATTATTGAGGATACTCTCCTTTACTTCAGGTTGATTGATTGTAAATGTTAATGACATCTACAAAATACCTTCACAGCAACATCTAGACTAGTGTTTGACCCAAGTGGGCACTGTAGCCTAGTAGTGTTGGCACATAAAATTAACCATCACATGGCTGTAACTCAGTTTTTAATTTATTTCAAATACCTCTTTATTTGCAAGATCTTTATATTCTTATTTGTTGAGTAGATATTAAGAAACCTATCTTTAAGGGAAGTATATTAAAACAGAAGCAAGCAATTCAACTTTGATTTTATTGTATTTAAAATGTGTTGATAACTTGTACTTTTCTGGTTTTAACATGTGTACCTGTGTCATCTACATCGTTTTTTGTTCTTTCCATGTAGAGGGTACATGGTAATGGGCGATTCTTTCAACACTTCCTTATTCAAGCAAACTTTTCAAAGAGTCTTTACCAAAGATATACATGGACAGTTTAAAATGGGCTTTGGTGGTACATTAGAAATAAAGGTAAGAGTCAAAACTTGCCATGTGGTATGTTACCAAGAGAGGAGATTGTAGGCTTGACCATAATTTTAATGCATCATTAGTCAAATTCAATGTATGTTTTAAAAATAGTGGCTATTTTTTGTTGAAACCCAGAGTTAGAGATTTTGTTCACCAGAAATATGTGTCATCATTAAATGTGCAGTTAAACTTGATACTTGAGCATTTTAAAAAATTGTTTGAAAAGAAGACATACAGGTAAAATTTTCTTGAACTCTTAATTTTTTCTTTATATAGGGTTCAATTTTTAAGTCTTTCATCTTTTTTAATGCTGAATTTATTTATGTTAATGTTAGTTTTATTCTTAACGACAGGGATTGGTATCTAACTTAAGATGAACCTGTTTTGTCATTGAGATAATCAGTAATTGTTTTAATGGTTGGTCACTTGTTGATGTTACACAATTCTGTTATTCATTTCAAATTTAGATTTATATGTTTAGTGTTAATTACAAGTGTGTTACAGTACATGGGGTCGCTTTGAGTCAGAATTGGTTCAAGGGCAACTAACAACAACAGTACATTGACTTTGATTTTTCATTAGATATATCTTTATCAGTCTTGTTCATTTTATTGAATGCTTGCTGTATGTTTAGCACTGTGATAGGAGATTTTAGAAATTTC
>NW_004445126.1:4130-4943 GCF_000243295.1 Trichechus manatus latirostris | reverse complement strand
ACAGTACATTGACTTTGATTTTTCATTAGATATATCTTTATCAGTCTTGTTCATTTTATTGAATGCTTGCTGTATGTTTAGCACTGTGATAGGAGATTTTAGAAATTTCAGGGGACATCTAAGGCATGGGTCTTGTTCTGGAGAAGCTTAGTTTTGATAGAAAGACAAAATTAACACATGTGAAAGAAAGAAATAGCAATAGATTACAAAAGTGCTGTACAGGTGAGGAGAAGAAAGATGAATTTAGGCAGGAGAAGTAGACAATTTATCCTAGAGGAGGTATGACTTACTTGAGCTTTAAAATATGGCAGAATTTAAGTTGGTTGAGGAGAATGTATTTTAATCATAAACTCAGCATGAGCAGAGGCATAGAGGTAAGAGTCAGCATGGTGTGTTTAGGAAAACTGCCTTGTGAGAGTGGTTGGTTTCTTTTGGAATGTATGGGAAAAAGGTTTATCTGGGTTGAGGGTAGTTTGGAGCTGCATGTACAGGCAGAAGAAGCCATTGTAGGTTAATGAAGACTACTGTTGTGAGTAAAATTAGTCTGATAGTGATACTCAGGATAGGTCAGGAAAAACATTCTGAGTAAGAAAACTGTGGTCGGCTTTCTAATTTTTTTAGATAGAAGGTAATGATAGCTTAGATTTTGGTAGCAGTGGAGATTGGAAAGAGACCAATCTTGCTGACAGATTTTCTATGGCAGGAAAAATAGAAGATAACATCTTAAGTGTTTTTTGGAATAAGACGTGAATTTTGGGTATGGTGTGATTTTCAGTTGAGGGTGAGGGTCCAAGTAGAGATATCCTATGGGCA
>NW_004445126.1:1395-2747 GCF_000243295.1 Trichechus manatus latirostris | reverse complement strand
AAAATCTTTAGCTTCTAATGTTTGTTGAATTAGCTACAAACCTGAAATAGATGTTTTTTTCCTTTGTAGAGCTGGGGTTTTTTTTTTTTTCCTTTTTCAGCTTTCATATGATATAGTAATAAATTGTATTCTCTAGTTTTTAACCATACTATATTTTATTCTTACAGGAGATAGGATCAGGTGGCACTTGTCAGTGGAAAATATGTGGACTCAGTCCCACTACAACTTTAGCTGTATATTTTGAGGTTGTCAATCAGGTATGATTTTCTGTATTTGAATATTGAAAAGTTTTTGAACAAGTACCTAATTTAGGCCTTGAAAATTTCATTTCTTTTCTGTTGATAAATATGATCCAAGGTTTATTGTTCTGTTTTGGAGTTCTTATTTGTCATTTTCTATTTCTCAAGGCTAAATTAAATTCTTTAGTGAAAAGGACATACTGTAATAGAGAAAGATATCAGGGGAACCTGCAAATGCCCAGTGTGCAACCTCTGTTTTTCTTTTTTTTTTTTTATAAAACGGAAACATAAAGAAAATTAGCTTTTTGAAGTTAGTTCTAGCTCCTAGATGTCTCAAGGTATATAATGATATATGAGTTCTATAAGAAAGTCTAGTATATCAAAATCTGTACAAAAGATTGGAAAATCATCATATTTGGAAAGTGTTTTTCCTACTACAGGAGGAAATTGTGACATTAAAGAGTGATACAATTTATAAACTACTTATATACTAGTATATAATTATACTGTATGTAATTATACAGTTATTAGGCATAAAACAAACCACAAAGTATTAATAGTCAGCCTTTTTAAGACAGGTACAGGATTTTTTTTTTTTTAAACAATTGAAGTTTCTGAAGAGAGTGGCTTTTATTGACAAAGAAAGCTAGAACATCTGTTGTCAAAGAGCATGAAGACAGTTTTTCTATTGACCATTTGCTCTCTTCAGTCTCCTCCCATTAATTGTCTTCCACTGGTAGTCTGTTCATCATGTGATTATCTTCCGAAAAGTTTTGCTT
This sequence comes from Trichechus manatus latirostris, assembly GCF_000243295.1. Classification (NCBI taxonomy): domain Eukaryota; kingdom Metazoa; phylum Chordata; class Mammalia; order Sirenia; family Trichechidae; genus Trichechus; species Trichechus manatus. Next base: position 1,729 of record NW_004445126.1, on the reverse strand, counting down.
TCATCTTTTATACCTAGGCGAGGAGGACTTAGCTCAATTTCTCTTTACCCAGTTATTATTAGGCCTAAATTGCCTCACTTAGGCTTTCCCTTGTCTGATAATTTCTTTACACTTCTCCCTTCATTTTGTTCTTCCATGTCTCTGTGCTTGAACTACATGTTGCTTGGAATTGATTCCCTAGCTGGATCACTTCTCTCATCCTTCATCACTTTTCTCCTCTCCCAAATACACTTTTCCACTTTTATGTGGCAAATCTCACCTGTTTTGTATGCGCTGGAAACAAGTATCCTTCACGTTGATTTAGAGTAAATTTTATTGGTGCCGGGATAATATG
>NW_004445126.1:0-1295 GCF_000243295.1 Trichechus manatus latirostris | reverse complement strand
GAACTACATGTTGCTTGGAATTGATTCCCTAGCTGGATCACTTCTCTCATCCTTCATCACTTTTCTCCTCTCCCAAATACACTTTTCCACTTTTATGTGGCAAATCTCACCTGTTTTGTATGCGCTGGAAACAAGTATCCTTCACGTTGATTTAGAGTAAATTTTATTGGTGCCGGGATAATATGACAACAATGTAATAGATTTTGTTTAGTTTTTACTTCTTTGTTTTTACACAGCATAATGCTCCAATTCCTCAAGGAGGGCGTGGTGCAGTCCAGTTTGTGACTCAGTATCAGCATCCAAGTGGGCAGAGACGCATCCGAGTGACCACTATTGCTAGGAAGTAAGTTGTATTTGTTAGAGATTAATTTACGTACTGAAACTATTCTGGGTAGTGCTTCCAAACTGAATTTCTTTTTAGGGCGACATATATGATTTAGAGTGAACATTTATGACTAGTAGCATTTTATTTCTTTCTAAATCAACTTATTTGCTAGAATATTCATTAAGAACTTTGAACTGTGAGAACAATTTAGAAAAGTACTCTTGAGACACACACTTCAGAATATTCTGTTATTTTGAAGAGGAGAAAAACCAAACAAATACATATTATCCTGTACGAGGCAATAGTAATATCTATATGAAGCATTATATATATATGTGTCTGTGTATATATAAAATAACAGTAATTACTAGCATTAATTTTCAACTGATAATAAAGTTATTAGCTACTTTTATCATTGTTTTCTTCAAGTGTTAATAGATATTTAATTTGCCTACCAAGTCTTTATTCATCTTTTGCTTTGTGGATTGGGTACTGTCTTGAGAGGGAATGAATGCAAAAGACTTAAACATACTTGTTTGGCTATATAATGGTGTGGTATAGACCAGTGTTTCTCAAACTATCAATGGTGAAGGGCTGTTTTTTTCCCCCCTTTTTTTATTAAGTACAATACTTTCATTATATACAATACTTTAAAAAAATAATTTATTTTATTTTTGTTGGTGTTATTGGCAGTACATATAGCAAAACATACACCGATTCAACAGTTTCTACATGTTCAATTCAGTGACATTGATTACATTTTTTGAATCGTGTAACTATTCTTACCCTCCTTTTCTGAGTTGTTCTCCCCCATTAACATAAATTCACTGCCCCCTAAGGTTCCTGTCTAATCTCTTGAGTTGCTGTTGTCAGTTTGTTCCCAGTAGATAGTTCTTAAAATAGTACAATGCTCAAGGCAGACATTCTTTACTAGTTAAGCTAAACTATTGTTTGGTTTTAAGAAGACTTC
>NW_004445125.1:1954-8248 GCF_000243295.1 Trichechus manatus latirostris | reverse complement strand
TTGGTCCCAACCACCTGGAGTAAAGGAGAATGAAGAACACCAAAGACACAAGGAAGTATTAGCCCAAGAGACATAAAGGGCCACATAAAACAGAGACTTCATCAGCCTGAGACCAGAAGAACTAGACGGTGCCCAGCTACCACCAATGACCGCCATGACAGGGAACACAACAGAGAGTCCCTGATGGAGCAGGAGGAAGGTGAGGTGCAGAACTCAAATTCTAGTAAGAAGACCAGACTAAATGGTCTGACTGAAACTGGAGGAACCCCGGACAGTATGGCCCCCGGATTCTCTATCAGCCCAGAACTAAAACAATATCTGAGGCCAACTCTTCAGACAGGGATTGGACTGGAATGTGGGACATAAAGTGATACTCGTGAGGAGTGTGCCTCTTAGCTCAAGTAGATACAAGAGACTAAACGGACAGCTTCTGTCCAGAGGTGAGATGGGAAGGCAGAGAGGGTTAGGAGCTGGTTAAGTGGACATGGGGAATCAGGGATGGAAAGGAAGAGTATGCTGTCACAGTATGGGGAGAGCAATTAGGGTCACATAACAATGTATGTACAAATTTTTGTATGGGAAAAATTAAAGAAAGAAAGAAAGAAAACCCTGTGGAGCCCAGTTCTATTCTGACACATGGGATCGCCAAGAGTCAGAATTGACTTGAAGGCAACTGGTTTTGTTTTGTTTTATTTTGTTTTGGTTTTTTGTAATTTAATAGGTTGATTACATGCACTATAGCCTTGCTTGTCAAAGTATGGTCCAACCAGCAGCGCTGGTGCCTGGAAGCTTGTTAGAAATGCAGGACTCAGTTGGCACCCAGGACCTACTGAATTGGAAGCTGCAGTTTAACAAGACCCCCAGGTGAATCATGTACTCAATAAAGTGTGGTAAGGACTGCTTTACAATACATCCGTCGGACTACCTTTGCATTTTTTAAAAGAATGTGAGTTGTTGATGTGAAAAGATCTCTAAATTTATTCTTAAATGGGGAAAAAGAAAAGCAAGTTAAAGACCAACATGAATCAGCATTATCTAATTCGGTTTCACATTTTAAAAATCAAAATAATGCTAATATATGTGAATATGCACAGAGGTGGATTAAGTTGCTGATCAGCGAGGCAGCCTCCCAGGCGCCAATCTTGAAGGGAAGCCCAAACAGCACTGGAATAAATCAGAAACATGGTGCCCATTAACTCAGGTTTCCACACAGCACAGACCTGTCATAACCAGTGGACAGAGGTAAATAGCGCCTCCTGGAGAAAATTAAAACACTATACTCTCCAGCATGAGGTGAAACTCTTGGCTATGCCCCTAAGCCAGAGTCCAGGTGCATGACACACTCACAAGTCTTTGGTCATGTCAGCTTAGTCCTTGACCAGGGCTGCGTGCTGCCCCCAAGACCTAGTGATTTGTTATTGTGTCACCTGAACAGTACAGCATTTAATACAGCCCCCAAGAAGGTGCCTGGCTCGGACAACTACAATTCCAGGACAATTCCATATAAGTTAAAATGTTAGATTACATTCCATACATGTAATAAATCCTTTATTTTGAGAAGAAAGGGGAATGCTATTTTCTTAATAATTTATTTTGTTGTTGTTGCTGCTGTTGAGAGTATACACAGCAGAACGTACACCAACTCTACAATCTCTACCCGTACAATTCAGTGACATTGATTACATTATTCAAGTTGTGCAACCATTCTCATCCTACTTTTCCAGATTGTTCCTCCTCCAATGACAAACTCACTGCCCCCTAAGTTTCCTAAGCTTTCAAGTTGCTTTTATCAATTTGATCCCATGTAGATAGTTGTTTAAAAGAGCACAATGCTCAAGGCAGACATTCTTAACTAATTCAGCTAAACTATTGTTTGGTTTCATACCAATTTATGGATATCATGATATCAAAACAAATTATAACATTGCGAAGAATGGGAATTCGAGAACACTTAACTGTGCTCATGCAGAACCTGTACATAGACCAAGAAGCAGTTGTTCAAACAGAACAAGGGGATACTGCATGGTTTAAAATCAGGAGAATGGGAATTCGAGAACACTTAACTGTGCTCATGCAGAACCTGTACATAGACCAAGAAGCAGTTGTTCAAACAGAACAAGGGGATACTACATGGTTTAAAATGAGGAACGGTGTGCATCAGGGTTATATCCTTTCAACATACTTATTTAATCTATATGCTGAGCAAATAATCTGAGAAGCTGGACTATATGAAGAAGAACGGGGCATCAGGATTGGAGGAATACTCGTTAACAACTTTCAGTATGCAGATGACGCAACATTTCTTGCTGAAAGGGAAGAGGACTTGAAGCACTTACTGATGAAGATCAAAGACTACAGCCTTCAGTTTGAATTACCTCTCAACATAAAACAAAGATCCTCACAACTGGACCAAGAAGCAATATCAGGAAAAAAGGAGAAAATACTGAAGTTGTTGAGGATTTCATTTTCCTGGATTCACAATCAACGCCCGTGGAAGCAACAGTCAAGAAATCAAATGACATATTGCATTGGGCAAATCTGTTGCAAAAGACCTCTTTAAAGTGTTAAAAAGCAAAGATGTCACCTTGAGGACTAAGGTGTACCTGACCAAAGCCATGGTGTTTTCAATTGCCTCATATGCACGCAAAATGTGGACAATGAATAAGGAAGACTGAAGAAGAACTGAAGCCTTTGAATTATGGTATTGGCAAAGAATATTGACTGTACCATGGACTGGTATATACCAGAAGAACGCACAAATCTGTCTTGGAAGACGTACAGCCAGAGTGCTCCTTACACGCGAGGATGGTGAGACTTTGTCTCATGTACTTTGGACATGTTATCAGGAGGAACCAGCCCCTGAAGAAGGACATCATGCTTGGTAAAGTAAGCATCAATGAAAAAGAGGAAGACCTCAACGAGATGGATTGACACAGTGGTTGCAGCATAGGCTCAAACATAGCAACGATTGTGAGGATGGCGCAGGACCCAGCAGTGTTTTGTTTTGTTGTACATAGGGTCGCTGTGAGTTGGAACTGATTTGCTGGCACCTAACAACAACATTGTTTTAAAGAAGACTGCAGGGAATATTTCTGGTTGAAAGTTTAAGGTTTAAAGATCATCTCAGGGCAATAGTTTTAGGGTTCATCCAGCCTCAATGGCTCCAGAGAGGAATGCTATTTTTTATTGACAGAAAATCAGTTTCCCCACATTCCACCGACATAAATTTTGTATAACTACTTTTTAAAATATCAGGTTGAGCGAATGCTGAATTATTAGCTTGCCCAGGTTACCTATATGTCTCAGTCTTGTTCTGTCTGTGGATAAGAAAGAAAGAGAAAAAAAAAGAATCCTGGAAAAGTTTGTAACAAGTAGTTAATCAGGGCATTCACTACCCCAAAACCCATTGCTGTTGAGTCAGTTCCAACTCACAGGGACACTCTAGGACAGAGTACAACTGCCCCATAGGGCTTCCAAGGCTGTAATCTTTATGGAAGCAGACTGTGACTTTTTTCTCCTGCAGAGCGGCTGGTGGGTTTGAACCACCAACCTTTCAGTTAGCAGCCAAACACTTAACCACTGAGCCACCAGGGCTTGGGCATTCACTAATCCACTGCCGTCAAGTCGATTCCAACTCATAGCGACCCTATAGGACAGAGTAGAACTGCCCCACAGGGTTTCCAAGGAGTGGCTGGTGGATTCCAACTGCCAACATTTTGGTTAGCAGCCAAGCTCTTAACCACTGCGCCACCAGGGTTCCAGGCATTCACTAGGAGGTAGAATTAAAAGAGCCTTTACTTTCTCCCTTAAGGACTTTCTAGCTTAATATTTCTCTCATGTTTTTTTAAATGTACACTCTTGGCACAAACGTAAAATGGTGCAAGCTCTTCAAAAAACAGTCGGGCAGCTTCTTAAAAAGTTAAATATACACCTACCATATGATCCAGCCGTTCCGCTCCTGGGTAGTTACTCAAGGGGAATAAGAGCATGTGTCTATAAAAAGACTTCTACTTGAATGTTCATACCAGCTTTATTGCCGAATACTGGAAACAACCTAAATGTCCATCAACAGGTGAATGGATAAACAAACTGCAGTGTATCCATACAATGGAATATTGTTCAACAATAAAAAGTAGTGGACTATTGATGCAAACAACAACTCACACACACACCATGAATCTCTAACTCATTATGCCAAAGGAAAGGAGCCAGACCAAAAAGAGCACACACTTTATGATTTCACTTACAGAAAATTCTAGAAGGTGCCAACTGATCTATAGTGACAGAAAGCAGATCAATGCTTGCTTGCGGATGTAGGAAATTGGTGGGGAGGAATAGAATGGAGGAATTATGAAAGAGTATGAGGAAATTTTGGGGTGATGGACGTGTTCACCATTTTGATTGTACAGATAGCTCTGTGTGTGTGTGTGTGTGTGTGTGTGTGTGTGTGTGTGTGTGAAAACTTATCAAATCCTACACTTTAAATAAATACAGGTGTATCAATGATACCTAAAAAATAAAAAAATAAAGAAACCAAGTCTGTATTACTTTTATGGGCAGAAAAAAGTAATAAGGATACATGCAAGGGCACACCCACATAGAAATATGTGCCTTTTTACTGCATAACATATTTGTCTTGTAAATCTCCTAGTCGCCCCAAGCCATCATGGCAGAGGATAACTGCGCTAAACACGCTACTCTTTGATCAACTTATTTAAGATTATCTGTTCCTTGCTCTCCCCCACGTCTCCCCACCCCCACCAAGAGGGAATTAAGTGGGATCCCGCTGAAATGGAGTCAGATAAGGTTTCCTCACTGTGTTTGCTCCATGATGGACTCAGCTTCTCCCCGTGGAGGTTACAGGCTTCGAGGAATGTGGTGACATGTTTACTTTGGAGCAGACTTTGGCCAGTAAGTATACTCTCAACTCAGAACAGAACCAGCCCCTAAAAGAAGATAAGCCCTTCCAAACTATCTGGAGGTCGGTCCTCCCTCCAAATGCTCTGGGTCCCTCTTTAATAGTGAGGGAGGGGAGGGGTTAGAGTCAACACAGAGCATTTTTCCTTGGTCTCCCTAGAGCCTAGGCTAGGGAAGCTCATTGATAAGTAACAAGAGAACAAGGAGAACTTTGTTGGCCAAAGCAAAAGCTTAATGAGATCTCAGAGGGTCCCCGTTCTACAAGTGTGAAAGGTTTGACTTTTTCCCTGCCCCCCTGTTGGCTCAGTGGTCAACTAGAGGGAGGCCACTGGACCAAGTGGCTTTCCAGAATGCAAAACTCCACTAGTAATAGCGATAATAATCATAACAACAACTCCTCTTGTGTATCAAGCAAGTGTTTGACATCTATCGCTGCATTTAATCTTCACATAACCCCATGAGGTAGGACTGAGGCCCAGAGAGGTTAAGCAAACGACCCAAAGGCATCCTGCTAAGAGGCCTGACTCCAAAGTCCATGATCTGAACCACCGCACTAACTGCCCCCCAGGGCACCATGGGAAGTCAGGCGTGGCAGGGATTCTGGACCCAGATCCAGGTTCACATCTCTGTTGTGCCGTTGATGAGTGTTGTGGGAGTAGTAGTTATACCTCTCACATGGCTGTTGTGATGTGCTTAGGAGCTAACATTGGTAAAGAACTGGGTGCTGGGCTGGGCAGACAGCAGGTGGCCAAGAAGGGATAGCTGTCATCACCATCATCCAGAAAGATCTTCGTCTAAAGCCGCTTCTACTTTGTCCTGCTGAGTCAGAGAGATGGATGTCCACATAACTCCCTCCCTCATGCTTCAGATCTATACTCAAAAGTCCCCTTCTCTCTTCTTTACAACAAACAACAGTTCAGCTTCACTAGTAAAGAATGTCGGCCTCGCACAATTATGCTCTCTTGAGAACGATCTACACGGGATCAAACGGACAAGAGCAACTCTGAAGCGCAGACAGAAAACTTAGGGGCAGTGAGATCATGTTCATGGGCGGGGGACAGTGTAGAAAAGGAGGGTGAGAATGGTTGCAGGGCTTGAAGAATGTTGTCAGTGTCGCTGAATTGCACACATAGAAATAGTTGAGTTGGTGTACGTTCTGCTGTGCATATTCTCAACAACAACAACAAAAATAAAATAATTCCTAGTTCCGGCAAAATGGTGCTCTAGGCAGAAGCACCACGCCGTCCCTCCACAGCAAAGATCCAAAAAACTAAGCCAAACAGAGAATACAACAATCCTGAAACCCTAAAACATCAAATGAAGAGATAAAGAACTCAGCCAAGCACCAAACTGAGTGAGAAAACTGACAGAGAACAG
>NW_004445125.1:0-1476 GCF_000243295.1 Trichechus manatus latirostris | reverse complement strand
GGCCCCCTCTGCTTCCTGCGGACACAGTCTCTTGTCCAGAAACACCAGCCTGCACTAGCTGGCTCCCTGAGTGCCGTTTGTTGGCTGCTAGCATTGCTTTTTTTCCTCCACTTCTTTTGATTTCTTACTTGCCTCTCGCCACCTCCCCCTCCTTTCGCTCAAGTACCTGGCTCCGTGAGCCATCTTTGCTTCTTCCTGAAGGGCTGCAGAGCTCCATTCGAGTGTGGAGCTGCTTCCCGGTCTGGGCTGCCACGCTGGTGGGATCCTGGGGCTTTTGTTCATTTGTTTGTTTTGAATTGTTTGTTTGTTTTCTTTTCCGTTTCCTGTGTTGGGAGCCCTTTCTGGCCAGGCAGAGCTGCGTGGCAAGAAGACTCCCCCTCGGCTTCCACAGACGTGCAGAGGGAGCCCTCAGAGCATTTCTTTTGTTGTTGTTGTTTTTTTATTTTTCTGTTTTTTGGGGGGCCTTTCTTTTTTTTTTTTAATTTGTTTTGTTTTCTTTTCCCTCTTTTTCCCTTTTTGTCTTTCTTCATTGCTCAGTTTCTCATCTCTCTATATCTTCCTTCTCTTTCTGTTCCCTGAATACCTGGCGTTGTATACCTCTATGCCTTCTACCCAGGCTGTACTGCAACACCTGAGAGCGACTTCCCCAGATCACATAGCCGCACCAGTGGGATCCCTGGGAACTTTGCAGTTCTTTAACCTTACTGATTTTTATTTATTCATTCTTTTCTTTTCTTCCTCTTCCCCTTTCTGTTTTTCTCCATTTCATAGTCTCTCATCTCTCCACTCCAACGACAAGCTCCCCTAGCATTCTTTTTTGCATTTGTATGTTTTTGGCTCCTGTTCCTCTCTCCACTCTCCCATATCCATCTTATCTCCACACATAACAATCTCCCCACTGCATCCTGCCTACCTGTACTGGGCGCTTGACATCACACCACCAAGCAGCACAGGCAAGGCCTACTGGAACCTGCCCTGCACTGATTACCGACACGCTCTGGTGGCTGCAGTAAGTGCCACAAACAACCCATCGCAGTGACTCCTCTTCAGCTAGACCTGCCCTGCCATACCATATCTGAGTGACTGACCCTGCCAGTTGGAGAAGGAGACGAAAAGTATTGTGCCCACAGACGAGCAAACAACAAAGAACACACAGTCTGCCTGGTCAGACGTAGTCAATATTTTTTTTTTTAAAGGGATGAAACAAACAAAATCTACAATCTATAAACAAGAAAAATAACTACTGAATTCCCTGAAGACAGCAGACAATACCAAAACATTTACAAAAACAGGACAGGATGGTTCCAGTAGGCATCCAAAATAAAACACCAGATGACCCTCCTGTGGAAGAAAATGCACTAGAACTACCTGATAGGGAATTAAAATCTCTAATACTCAGAATTCTCCAAGAACTGAGGCAAAAAGCTGACAAACATGAGGAAAAAATAGACAAATTCATGGAAAATACGGACAAAA
>NW_004445124.1:5312-8197 GCF_000243295.1 Trichechus manatus latirostris | reverse complement strand
GGAAAGACTTCAGGGAAGAAATGAAATTTGTAATCTTTATAAAGACTTAATGATTGTGAAGAAGAAAAGGGGTAAATATTCCAACTGGTCTCCCATTACAAGCATCATAGAAGCAGAGACATTATGAATTGGGAAAGATTTCTGCTGCACAGAGCACGTATTACAGTGTGTACATTTCATAGTAGAGTAGAGTAAATATGACTAGGAAGATAAATCAGAGTCTGAATGTGGAGGATGTTGCGTGCAAAGCAGAGAAGTTTGATTTTAACTCTGTAGGTAATGGGAAGTCATTAAAGATTTTTGAACATGGAGTGAGGATAACAGAAAAGACCTTTAGTTTTAATCTAGCAAGACTGTCATGGGACATTTAGATTGTGCATGAACTAGAGGTGGGGACCAGTTAGAAGGCAGCCGTGAATCATGCTTTGCAATAAAATGCTTTAATCTGTCTGCATCTTTGTTTAAAGCTATATATTTCAAACATTTATCCTATCTATTTTTTAGATGAAATTAAAGAAAAACAGATTTTCTAAAATCACATTTCTAGATGGTATGTAAATTCCCTGTGTTGAACTATCTTTTGAGAAAAAGTATAATAAATCAGAATTTTGAAGTGTTTCTGATCCCATATATATCATAATTGCATATTGATAAAATATAGATTTTTCACTATTTCTCTCTTAATGTTAAAACACATGCAGTGGCAATTTCTTTGATTTATTGTATACTCTTAATTAAACATATCGTCACCCTCAGTTGTAGCAAACATTTATTTAGAGTTTCTTGGGTGCTTGTCTCTCTGAGAAACAGGAAGGAATCAAAGGAAGTATAACACTCTGTCTTCAAGGAAAAAGTAAAAGAATGCTTATGGACATAGTCTATACACCAGGCTCTGTGCTATAGAAATGCTTTCACATGGTATCTTACTTGTTACGCATCTTCGGTAAATATTCTAATTTTTATTCACAAATTAAGTTTAAATAACTAGAAAGTAGCATAGTCAGAATTCAAACCCAGCTCCAGTTGTCAAGCTTATGTTCATTCCATGTAATTTCCCATCTGTTAGTAGGTACAGGATATTCATATGCAAAGATTACTATCAACTACGGTAACAATTGTTAAATGGGACTCAATGACACAGAAAATAACTGACAATAGGTAGTCCCTATAAATATTGGGATATATATAACATACTTCCTCCCATTTCCACGATCCAGTTCCAATTTCCACGTGTGTCCCAACAATTCCTCTTCACACCAAGGATGAGCTGTAGTACACAGCTACAATCAGGTTTATAGACATTTCATAGAAGAAAGATAGTAGTTAAGTTGAATGCTTAATACTATATTATCTATATAGTTATTCAGGATTTTTATATATGTTTTATAAATGGAGTTGCATGATATATTTTGTTTATCAATTAAAATATTATTTACCTAATAGTACAGGCATACTTAGGAGATATTGTGGGTTTGATTCCAGACTACCACAATGAGTGAATATTACAACAAAACAAGTCACAGGAATTTTTTGGTTTCCCAGTGGCTATAAAAGTTACGTTTACCCTGTACTGTAGTCTATTAAGTGTGCAATAGCATTATGTCTAAAAAAAAGTACATACCTTAATTAAGAATATTTTATTGCTAAAAAAATGCTAACCATCACCGGAGCCTTCATAATCTTTTTGCTGATGGAGAGTCTTGCCTCGATGTTGATGACTGCCGACTGATCAGGGTGGTGGTTGCTGACGGTTGGGATGTTTGTGGCAATTTCTGAAGATTAGACAACAGTAAAGTTTGCTGCATCGATTGACTCTTCCTTTCATGAAAGATTTCTCTGTAGTGTGTGATGTTGTTTGATAGCATTTTACCCACAGTAGAACTTCTTTCAAATTTGGAGTCAGTCCTCTCAAACCCTGCCACTGCTTTATCAACTAAGTTTATGTGATATTTTAAATACATTTTTGTCATTTCAACAATGCTCACAGCATTTTCTCCAGTAGATTCCATCTCAAGAAACCACTTTTTTTGCTCATCCGTAAGATGCAACTCCTCATCCGTTAAAGTTTTATCATGAGATTGTAGCATTTCAGTCACATCTTCAGGCTCCACTTCTAATTCTAGTTCTCTTGCTATTTCCACCACATCTGCAGTTACTTCCTCCACTGAAGTCTTGAACCCCTCAAAGTCATCCATGAGGGTGAGAATCAACTTCTTCCAAACTTCTGTTAATGTTGATATTTTGACCTTCTCCCATGAATCACGAATGTTCTTAATGACATCTAGAATGGTGAATCCTTTCCAGAAGGTTTTCAATTTACTTTGCCCAGATCCATCACAGGAATCACCGTCTATGCAAGCTATACCTTACCAAATGTATTTCTTAAATAATAAGACTTTAAAATCAAAATTACTCCTTGATCCATGGGCTGCAGAATGGATGTTATGTTAGCTGGCATGAAAACAACATTAATCTCTTTGTACATCTCCATCAGACCTCTTGAGTGACCAGGTGCATTTTCAATGAGCAGTAATATTTTGAAAGGAATCTTTTTTTCTGAGCAGTTGGTCTCAACAGTGGGCTTAAAATATTCAGTAAACCATGTTAACAGATGTGCTGTCATCCAGGCTTTGTTGTTCTGTTTATAGAGCACAGGCAGAGTAGATTTAGCATAATTCTTAAGGACCCTAGGATTTTGGGGATGGTAAATGAGGATTGGCTTCAACTTAAAGTCACCAGCTGCATTTACCCCTAGCAAGAGAGTCAGCCTGTCCTTTGAAGCCAGGCATTGACTTCTCTTCTCTAGCTATGAAAGTCCTGGATGGCGTATTCCTCCAATATAAGGTTGTTTGGTCTACACTGAAAATTTGTTGTTAAGCCACCTT
>NW_004445124.1:2261-3601 GCF_000243295.1 Trichechus manatus latirostris | reverse complement strand
TTCCTGGATGATTTTCACGTGGCTTGGCATCCTCTCTGCCCCCATCTCTGCTTCTCTCGCTTGCTTGTTTAGTATCTTTTTTATCTCAAAAGAGATTGATTTAAGACACATCCTACAGTAATCTTGTTTCATTAGTATAACAAAGACAACCCATTCTCAAATAGGATTATAACCACCAGCATAAAAGTTAGGATTTACAATACTTATTTTTGAGGGACACAATTCAATCCATAACATTCTGCCCTTTGGCCCCCCAAAATTCGTGTCCTTGCCATATGCAAAACACATTTACCCCATCACTTCATCCCAAAAGTCTTAAATCAACTCCAAGTCCAAAATCTCATCTTCTGAATCATCAAAATCAAATATGGATGAGACTTTAGGCATATTCCATCTAGGGACAAAATTTCTCTACATCTGTGAATCTGTGAAATGTACAAGATATCTTCTTCCAAACTGCAGTGGTATAACAGGTACAAGGTAGATATTTCCATTACAAATGGGAGAAACTGGAGGAAAAGAAGAGATAACTGGCACCAAGCAAGTCCAAAACCCAGAAGAATATGCTACATTAGCTCTCAGTGTTTGAAAATAATCTTCTGTTCTCTGAGACCATCTTGGCAATGGCACTGCCCTCCAGACTCTTGGTGTTGGCCATGCTCTCTGGGTTCTGGGTGGATACTACTCAGACCTAGGCTTCATCCTTGCCCTCCAGGCCTACTGGAATAGCAACTCTTCCCCTTGGCTCTGGACAGCCTCATTCTCCTAGTCCATCTGAGTGGCGACCCCACCACTTGGCACTGGCAGATCCTGTTCTTCTGTCCCTTGGGCATGCCAGCCCCACCCATTCAGCTTTTGGTGGCAGCCCCATTCCCCTGGCAGACGTTAATGGCAGTCTCACACTCCAGAAAGAAGTTGGCAAAGATCCAACTCTTTGAAACCTAGGAGGCTGTGGCCGTACCCTTTGAGAGCCAGGAGACTGTAGCCACACTCTTTGAAACCAAGAAGGCTCTGCTTCCCATGCTCCTTCTAACAGTTCTGCTGATCTCTGAGCTGCTCCAAGGATTGTCCTTTTCTTTTCTTGGTGGACAACAGGTGTAGCTCCTTTGACCTGTTTCCTGTCTGTAGAATTCCAAGAGGCAGAGAGCTTTCTTTCCTTTTGTCTTGTGCCTGTCCTCTTCAGTCTAAGTTGATGGGTTTTTGCTGTGGCAGTTGGTTAGATCCATCAGTCACAGGCTTAATCTCCTTAAAAAAAGACTAAGTCACCAAGTCCTTGGTGAGTGTTTAGGTAACATGTCCTTAGTTTTGTACAACAGAATTTTCCAAATCTTTAAGTTCTG
>NW_004445124.1:0-943 GCF_000243295.1 Trichechus manatus latirostris | reverse complement strand
TTTTAATTTGTTTTGTTTTCTTTTCCCTCTTTTTCCCTTTTTGTCTTTCTTCATTGCTCAGTTTCTCATCTCTGTAATTCTTCCTTCTCTTTCTGTTCCCTGAATACCTGGCATTGTATACCTCTACGCCTTCTAGCCAGGCTATACTGCAACACCTGACAGCAACTTTCCTAGACCTCATAGCTGCACCGGCGGGATCCCTGGGAACTTTGCGGTTCTTTAACCTTTCTGATTCTTATTTATTCATTCTTTTTTTTTCTTCCTCTTCCCTTTCTGTATTTCTCCATTTCATAGTCTCTCATCTCTCCACTCCAACGACAAGCTCCTCTAGAATTCTTTTTTGTTTGTTTGTATGTTTTTGGCTCCTGTTCTTCTCTCCTCTCTCCCATAACCATCTTAGCTCCACACATAACAATCTCCCCACTGCATCCTGCCGACCTGCATCGTGCGCTTGACATCACACCACCAAGCAGTGCAGGTAAGGCCTACTGGAACCTGCCCTGAACTGATTACCAACCTGCTCTGGTGGCTGTAGTAAGTGCCATAAAATACTCATCCCAGAAACTCATCTTCAGCTAGACTTTCCCTGCCATATCATATCTAAGTGACTTACCCTGCCAATTGAAGAAGCAGGTGAAAAGTATTGTGCCCACAGACAAGCTAAAAACAAAGAACACACAGTCGGCCTGCTCAGACATAGTCAAATTAACAATAAAATAAGGATGAAACAAACAAATCTACAGTCAATAAACGAGAAAAATAACTACTGAATGCCCTGAAGACAGCAGACAATATCAAAACATTTACAAAAACAAGACAGGATGGTTCCAGTAGGTGTCCAAAATAAAACACCAGATGACTCTCCTGTGGAAGAAAATGCACTAGAACTACCTGATAGGGAATTCAAATCTCTAATACTCAGAATTCTCAAAGAACTGAGGCA
>NW_004445123.1:6850-8305 GCF_000243295.1 Trichechus manatus latirostris | reverse complement strand
CTAACCATAAAGAGTTCATTTACTTTGCTTGATTATATTACAGTACAACACAATGAGTACACCAACACACCCTTCCAAGGACGCATACCTGCGTCTAAGCTACCAGCTCTTCATAACAAGGCCAATGAAGTTGAAATCCACTTTGCTGCGTGATACATGTATTTAAAAACCATCCTTCGGGTTTGGTTTTATTTTAAGGCATGCTATGGCGTCTTTCCTGTACCAGGAAGACTTGATGGATAGAGAGCAGATGAGTCAGATTTGGGGATGGGGTAATAGAGGGTACTTTTTGAAAGCCTAATTGTTGGTTATAAATATGCTGTATTTCCTATTGATTATATGACACTGAGCTGGAAAAGCTTACCTTATTAGATCATATTTAGCCATGAGTATGTTCTGTAAGCTTCTACTTTGGGCACTTGTGAGAGACTAATTATCTGAGATGAAAAGCAAGGTCTGTTTGTGTCCCAGACGTTCCACACATTGCCCCTGTTCCTATGCAGACGCCCTTGGACACCGCGCTGCCTTTCAGGGACCTCATGGACATGCTCTGTTCTGACTGGCCTCCTGTGGCCACACCAGGGCCTCTCCTGCGTTTTCTCAGCAAATTAGGAGGTGGACACTAAATGGGGCTTCTGTTGAGCATCTGTGAGGCTGGCTTGACCTTCTCCATGAGCTTTTTCTCCCATGAATTTTATTGTGGAGAAATATATATAACAAAATTGTGCCATTTTAACCATTTTTAAGTGCACAATTCAGTGACCTTCATTACATTTGCCATGTGGTGCAACCATCGCCACTATCCATTTCCAAAAGTTTGTCATCCTCCCAAGCAGAATCTCAGCAGCCCCTAAGCCAGAACTCCCATCCCTCCTCCCCAGCCCCTACTTTCTGCTCCATGCATTTGCCTCTTCTAGATAGTTCATAAAAGCGGGACCGTCCAGTATTCGTCCTTGGGTGCCTGAGTCATTTCACTCAGCGTCTTGTTTTCAAGGTTCACCCATGTCATAGCGTGTGTCAGGAGTCGGTTCTCTTTACGGCTGAATAAGAGTAGTTTGTTTGGAATATTGTGTGGAACCACTGTCCAGGCAGTAGGGAGCAAAAGCGGCCAGCCAAGAATCTCAGAGGCGGGAAACTAGGGTGCTGATAATAACAAGCAGCTGAGATTTGTGGGCCCGGAGCCCCGTTCCCTCACGGCCTCCCCAGGGGGCTGGTGTGTTTTCAAGGTTTCTGTCCACTGTACTTGCTCAGGGAATCCCCCGCGGCCCACGAGGCAAGGCTTCTCTAAGGAGGACACGGTCCATGGTGCTCGTCTACAGCCATACAGAAAGAGGCAGAGCTGGGATTCGAACCTGGTGGCCTAAGCCTAAGGTTTGTTCTCATCATGAGAAACATGCAGACCGTGGGGCTCTGAGCCCCCGCTGCAGTCATAGGATGAGCCCTGGAGGGCAAGGG
>NW_004445123.1:3825-5791 GCF_000243295.1 Trichechus manatus latirostris | reverse complement strand
GTATATTTCACTACAATAAATTTTTTTTTAAAAAAGAGAGAGAGAGAGCCCCAGCCAACCCCGGGCGGGGGCAGGGGCTCTAGAAGGAGAGTAATTAATCTCCCCGTTCGTACAGGCAAGGCGCTGCTCGGCTTTAATTTTGGCTGAGTTGTTTAATTTTCACTTCCGCTAACAGCCTGCCTTTAATGTCACCTCTCTCCTTATTCATTTCTGGCTTCCTGAGCTGCCACGGAAACCTCTCTAAGCAAAACAGTAAAAGTGAACGATCCTTCCCAGCCAGCTTCATTCTCGGTAATATATAACTTGGCCACTGAGGCAATTACTTAATGTAATGTTCCCTGGGAAGGGCTGGGGATGCTGAGCGTATTGAGTGGGTGCCTACCATGTGCCAGGCCCTGAGCTGGGTGCTTCATCTCGCTAATTCGTCCTGGCACATGGGTCCCGGAGTTCTGTGTTTCGCTGACGCGCCCATTTGCCTACTTGCTAATCCTGGGCGTTACCTTGCCCTTACCTGCAGACAGGGCAGCACCTGGCGGTGGCACGTCCTCTGGGCTCCCAGCCACTCACCCGGGTCCACGGGCTGCAGGTAGAGGACCAATGCTTCCATGAGCACAGCCGGGGGACGCGTCCCTTTTCCTTGCCACACCTTGGGGCAGGAGACACAGAGATGCACAGGGTCCGCAGTGGTGCCGCTGCCCCGTCTGTCACCCAGCCCCCAGCCTGACTGAAGCTGCCCAGAAAGGATGCCAGAAGGGTCCCTATGCCTCGCTAAGCCTCAGTTTCCCCATCTGTAAAAGAACAAGATGGATCAGAAGGTCCCTCCTGCTTCCTCTTTGCAAGTCCTTGAGGCTGGGTGACTGTCTCCCTCCTTCCAGGCTTCTTTCCTGACCCCTGACAAGCCGTCACCCCCAGGGGTCTCCCCAGGCCTCTGACTTCCTCCAGGCTGGAGCTGCAGAGAGTGTCTGGGCACAGCCTCTTGTGGGCACAGTGGCCCTCCTCCTGTTCCCACAGTCCTGTCCCTTTGCCTCCTTGGCCCCCAAGAAGCCACACTCCTCAAGAGTCTCCTCCCCACCCCACCTCCAGGCCTGGCCTTGGCCAAGGTCTTCAGTGTGAACCAGCAACATCTGCTCCCTCATCCCCCCTCGTCCCTATCCCCTCAACCCCACTCCCTTCGGTCCCCGTCCTCCTCATCCTCCATCCCCCTGGTCTCTCCATTCCCCTCATCCCCATCTCCCTCATCCCCATTCCCCCTCACCCCCACCCCCTCATCCCCCACTCATCTCCCCACCTGGGAGGCTGGGCCGAGGCTCCATTCCCTTCTTGTCCTCTCGCAGCATCGTCAATGGGCCTGGAGCTGAGGGCCTGGATTTGCTCCACCTCGGGGCTGTTGTGCTTGCTTTTCCTCTTCCTGGTGTGTTCTTCCCTACGCATCCACAGGGCTCTGCGCCCCCCCGCCGTGACCCTGTCCACCTGGCACCCCCTGCCCCCACCCCATGCCCCTGCCCGCCTGGCACCCTCTGCTCCCACTCAGCTTCAGCCTTCTCCACAGCAAGGCCTCGCACCTTCAACTATAGCATCTCTGCTGACTTGTGTATGTCTGTCTGTCCCTTTGGAATGTCCATTCTAAGAGGACAGAGGACAGATCTCATCTGCGGGGCCTCCCTGTACCCCCTGCCCAGCACCCCCCCACCCCACAGTGCCCGGCACACAGCAGGCATCCAGAGTGAATACACCAATGGAATGTGGAATCTTGGACGAGGTCTTCACACCCCGCCCATGCCGGGCACCATCTTTAAATGGGCCGCACTCAGTGTTCGCCCCCATCACTTGTGTTTTCGTGTTCATGCGATAGCCCTCCTTTGAACAGAGTCTATCACGGCAGGTGCTGGGGATAGAGATTCAGGCCCCGCCTCCCACAAAGAGCTCCCCGTGGGGTCAGGAGAGGAGCTGGTCCAGACCAGAGCTC
>NW_004445123.1:0-1787 GCF_000243295.1 Trichechus manatus latirostris | reverse complement strand
TCTGAATTCAAAGGTCCAACAAACTCAAACTGGCACCCCATCTGGCATGGGAATACAAACATGGCAGCTTAGGCAAGAGAAGCCAGGGAGATGGTAGGGGAATGAGGTATCATCCCCTCCTCATCTAAGGCAGTTGGCTGTCCCTTCTTTGCATGTTGCCTTAACTAAAATGTGAAGAGACTGTGCTGTGGTTGTGTTGAATCAGCTCAACAGCCATGAAGGATTTTCTTTTAAATGAATTAACTGTTTGCCTGAACCTCTGGGATTCTTGGCAATGCTACACAGCAACCCCAAAGAGTGCCATGCAGGGTTTCTTGGAGGAAAGCAGCATTTCCAGCCTTCTGGTGCCTTCCACCCACACACTCCATCCTCTGCCTGTGTCTACGGCTCATCCTCCACACCACCACCTGCTTTGTCTGCCAAGTTCCATGTGGCCTCTTTCTCCCTGTTGGGTCCTATACTAAAACTCAAAGCCAGAGTACTCAGGCATTTAAACATAGAGAATTGAGTGTTGACTTGCTGTCCTGTTTTATCAAATCCCATAAGTGAAATGGGTCCAAACTACTGGCTAATATGGGTAGGAGACAGAGCCCATGATTTGGTCATTTAAAAAAAAAGAAGAAGAGGAGATCTGGCAACATGGCAGTATAGGCAGAAGCACCATGCCATCCCTCTACAGCAAAGAGCCGAGAAACTAAGCCAAACAGAGAAAACGGCAATCCTGAAAACCTAAGCATCAAATGAAGAGATAAAGAACTCAGCCAAGCACCGAATGGAATAAGAAACTGACAGAGAACAGAGAGTGAGGAGAGATACATGCAGAGGTCCCCTATAAGCTAAAGCAGCACGGATCCGCCATCTTGGACTCCTATCAGAGATCAGCGAACAGAGCTCCCAGCAGGAGACAGAACAACCAGTAACCAGCAATATATGCTTTCACGCTCCCCACCGTTCTTCACTCCTACTTGGTCTCCTCTGTTTCCTGTCACCACAGTCTCTTGGCTGGGAAGCACCGGCTTCACCCTGGTGTTGCTTGGATTCCACCCACCCTCACTGGCTGGCTCCCTAAGTGCAATTTGTTGGCTACTGGTGTTGCTTTTTTCTGCTTCTTTAGATTTCTTCCTTACCTCTCACCACCTCACTCTCCTTTATCTCAAATACCTGGCTCTGTGCACCATCTTTGCTTCTTTCTGAAAGGCTGTGAAATGCTGCTCGAATGTGAAACTGCTTCCTGGCTTATGCTGCCACACTGGTGGGATCCTGGGGCTTTTTTGTTTGTTTCTTTTGAATTGTCTGTTTGTTTTCTTTTTCTTTTCTTAAGTTGGGAGCCTGTTCTAGCTGGGCAGTACTGTGTGGCTTGGGACCTACCCCCTCAGTTTGCGCAGAAGTGCAGAGGAATCCCTGAGAGCATTTCTTTTTTCTTGTTTTTTTTTGTTTTTGTTTTTTGGGGGGAGTTTTCTTGTTCTTTTTTTTTAAATTTGTTTTGTTTTCTTTTCCCTCTTTTTCACTTTTTGTCTTTCTTCATTACTCAGTTTCTCATCTCTCTATACTTTCCTTCTCTTCCTGTCCCCTGAATACCTGGCACTGCTGACACCTCTACCCCTTCTAGCCAGGCTGTACTTCACAGCCTGGGAGCAACTTCCCAAGAACTTGCAGCCACACTGGTGGGATCCCTGGGAGCTTTTCTTTTCTTTTTTCTTTCTAATTTTTATTTATTCTTTTTTTTCTTCTTCTTCTCCTTTTTGCTTTTCTCCATTTCATAGTCTCTCATCTCACCACTCCAATGG
>NW_004445122.1:6832-8307 GCF_000243295.1 Trichechus manatus latirostris | reverse complement strand
ACAAGTGATTTGATCCTCTCTGAGCCTCAGTTTTCCCCTCTGTACAATGGGGGTGAAAATACTAGTGTGTATCTCATGGAGCCTTGGAGAGAGATGGAGGAGGCCAGACGGGAGGGAGCAGCACTGTGCCTGGCACAGAGTAGCTGCTGGAGAGTGGCTTTTACGTGGGGAACACCCTTCAGGAAAGGTCACCCCTCCCAGTTTCATCCCTATGGCAACTGTCCGAAAAGAGAAAACTGGTTGCGAGGAGACTCTCTTGCCCAGAGCCGCACAGTCATTGGTAATAGAACCAGCATTCAAACCCAGAACCCAAACTAGCGCAGTCATCACTCCACAGTTACCCTGTGTCCAAACTGTACTCTCCCTTCCTCCTCCCCCAAGCTCCAAGCACCCCGTCCTCTACCTCCTAGCTTCCTCTTTCTCACAATAACAGTAATGGTAACATTCACCTTTATAGAGTGCTTTGTTGTTGTTGTTTGTGTGCCATCGATTCCGAGTGCCCCGTAAGGTTTCCTTAATTTTTATGGGAGCAGATCATCCAGGCCTTTCTTCCTAGACACCTCTGGATGAGTTTGAACTGCAAGGTTAACAGCTAAGCGCTTAACCATTGCACCACCAGGGCTCCTTATAGAGTGTGTAAACCAAAAAGCCATTGCCATCGAGTCGATTCTAACTCATAGCGACCCTATAGGACAGAGTAGAACTGCCCCATAGGGTTTCCAAGGAGCACCTGGTGATTTCGAACTGCCGACCTTTTGGTTAGCAGCCAAGCTCTTAATCACTGTGCCACCAGGGTTTCCTATAGAGTGCTTAGTGCATGCTAATCCCTTCACACAGATTTCATCAGTTAATCTTCCCAACAACCCTGCTGAGTTGTTGTTAACTGCCATGGAGTCAGCCTCCGACACATGGTGACCCCATGTGTTACAGAGTAGAACTGCTCCATAGGGTTTTCTTAGCTGTAATCTTTATGAAAGCAGATTGCCAGGCCTTTTCCTCCACAGAGCCACTGAGTGGGTTTGAACCACCAAACTTTTAAGTTAGCAGCCATTCACAAACCACTTATACCACCCAGGCTCCTATTAAGTTATTATCACCCCCATTTTGCAGATGAGGAAACTGAGGCTCAGAGGAGTGAAATCACCTGCACAAGGGCCCACAGCTAGTGAGTGGCAGGGCTGGGGTTCAGAGCATTTTGCCCCTTCCCACCTTCTCCATTATCCTTATTATTGTTTATAAGAACACAGAGCAATAAGTGCAATCATGTGCTGAGGACCTGCTGTGTGCTGGGGCCCTGGGCAGAGAGGTTTCCATACATGACCATGGGGCCTGATGGTTACAGGTCCAGGCTGTGACTGCATATGACCTAGGTTCAAATCCCGCCTCTGCCATTTACCCCCTGTGTGAGCTGGGCCAAACGACTCTGTGCCTTGGTTTCGCCCTCTGTAACACAAGGCTAACAGTAACCCTTACTT
>NW_004445122.1:2889-3876 GCF_000243295.1 Trichechus manatus latirostris | reverse complement strand
CCCCTACCCATCCAAAGCTGGGTCGCCCCGGCCTGACCCACCCCCGTTTCCCTGCAGGAGACCAGGGCGTCGACGTGGAGGCGCCCGTCCAGGTGCGCGGCTTCCTGGACACAAACGTGACTCTACCGTGTCACCTGCAGCCGCTGGCGCCTGATGTGCGCGTGGTGCAAATGACTTGGCAGCGGCCGGAGAACACCTACCGCAGTGTGGCCACGTTCGACAACAAAGGAAATGTGAACGTTTCTGACCCAGCGAGGATGGAGTTTGTGGCCAGCAGGCCAGGCATAGACCTACGGGATGGGTCGCTGGTGGTGCGGTCGCTCCGCGCCAGCGATGAGGCCAACTATACCTGCGAGTTCGTCACGTTCCCGAAGGGCATCGGGAATGCCCGCACGTGGCTCCGCGTGCTCGGTGAGCAGGGGAGAGGGCGGGGTGGGGAGGAAAAAAGGATAAGAGGGAGGGGCGTGGGAGAGCAGGGAGGTAGGGAGAGGGTGGGGAGGGCCTGGGAAGGAGTGAGAAGGGTGGGGATTCTGAGGGCACAAAGGGAGGGCGCAGGGCAGAGATGGGGGTGCAGAAGGGGGAGGAAGTTTGGAAGATGAAGGGGCTGGAAGGCGTGGAGATCTGAGGAGTAAAGAACTTGGGGACTGAGGGCAGAACATCCTAAGGCAATGGGGAGGGGAGAGCTGAGAGGGTTTGGAGAGGGCCTGGGTTTGGCCTCAGGTCCCTGTGTGGCACAAACTGCGCCCCCACTGCTAACGTAAGGTTGGCAGTTCAAACCCACTCAGTGGTGCCACAGAAGAAAGGCCTGGCAAACTGCTTCTGTAGAGATTACAGCCAAGAAAACCCGATGGAGCAGTTCTACTCTATAACATATGGATTGCCATGAGTTGAAATCAACATGATGGCAACAAGTTTTGTTTTTTGGGATTTAGCCTGGGTTTGAATCCCAGTTCCACTCCTACCTGCTTGGGCAAATGGTTTTCTCTC
>NW_004445122.1:0-1649 GCF_000243295.1 Trichechus manatus latirostris | reverse complement strand
GAAGCAGTGAGTCCAATTAAAGAGGAATCTTCAGTAACTAATAGCACAGGTAATGATGGGGAAGGAACTGAGTGAAGCCCCAGGTTTGGGCATCTCCGGAGCTGTGGTTAAGAGATGGACTCACCGACCGCTCTGACAGGGATCACAATAGAGGGTCCCAGACAGAACGGGAGAAAAATGTAGAACAAAATTCAAATTCACAGAAGAAGACCAGACTCACTGGTGTGACAGAGACTGGAGGAACCCCCGAGACTGTGGCCCCCGGACACCCTGCTAACTCAGAACTGAAGCCACTCCCGAAGCCCACCTTTCAGCCAAAGATTAGACAGGCTTATAAAACAAACCATAATACATGTGAGGAACATGCTTGTTAGTTCAATCAAGTACACGAGACCAAATGGGCAACACCTGCCCAAAAGCAAAGATGAGAAGGCGGGAAGGGTCAGGAAAACTGGACGAATGGACATGGAGAACCCAGGGTGGAAAGGGAAAGGGAGAGAGAGCGGACACATTGCAGGGATTGCAACCAATGCCACAAAACAATCTGTATATAAATTTTTGAGTGAGAAACTAATTTGCACTGTAAACTTTCACCTAAAACACAATAAAATTTAAAAAAAAAAAAAAAGAGAGAGATGGAGTCAGACAGAACCCAGCCCTGTCACTTACAGCTGTGAGACCTTGGATTGGACAAGTCACTTCCCCTCTCAGCCTCCAGGGAACAACTAAGCCCTCTCCTCCTACAGGAAGCCCTCCCTGATCTCCCAGGCACTCCTTCTAGGCTCCCCTGTCCCAGCCCTGTCCACTCTGGGTCATCACCGTCAAAGGAAAGCCTTTCTCCCCCTTGGACTGTGACCTCCATGAGGGCAAGGCCCGGGCTGTCTTGGTCATTGCTGGGTCCCCAGCATTACCTACCACTGAGTCAGGTAATATAGTCGATAACTAATAATAATATTTATTGAGCACTTATAATGTGCCAAGTACCATTCTAAGAGCTTTACCTGCATATTATCATTGCCTGTGATCCTATCAAGGTCCCTGAGTGGTACAAATGGTTTGAGCTTGGCTAGCTCAAAGGTAGGCAGTTCAGACCTACCCAGTGGCACCATGGAAGAAAAGCCTGGTACTCTTCTGTAAAGATTATTGTTGTCGGGTGCTATCGAGTCGATTCCAACTCATGGCTACCCTGTGTGACAGAGTAGAACTGCCCTGTAGGGTTTTCTTGGAAACCCTGGTGGTGTAGCGGTTAAGAGCTACAGCTGCTAACCAAAAGGTCAGCAGTTCGAATCCACCAGGCTCCTTGGAAACCGTATGGGGCAGTTCTGTTCTGTTCTATAGGGTCACTATGAGTCGGAATTGACTTGATAGCAATGGGGTTTTGGTTATGGCATTTTCTTGGCTGTAATCTTTACAGAACCAGATCGCCAAGTTTTTTTCACCCCCAGAGCCACCAGGTGGGTTTGAACAGCCAACCTTTCGGTTAGCAGCCAAGAAAACCCTATGGCACTCAGTTCTATTCTGTAACACATGGGGTCACCGTGAGTCAGAATTGACTTGACAGCAATGGGTTTGGGTTTTTGATTTGGTTATGATCCAATCCTTTCGTTATGATCCTATCCTTTTCTGACAGACAAGGAAACCGAGGCACG
>NW_004445121.1:3973-8268 GCF_000243295.1 Trichechus manatus latirostris | reverse complement strand
GAAGACTACCACGTCTTTCTCCTGTGGAGCAGCTTGTGGGTTTCAACCACCGACCTTTTGGTTAAGAACTGTGTTTTTAACCACTGGGCCATTAGGAAACTAATATGAACTGTTGTTGCCAAGTCGATTCTGGCTCATAGCGACCCTATTACTTGCCCCAAATCAAGGCGTGAGCATCACCATGATTCCTACAAAGCCTCTAGGAGAGAATCTGTTCCTGGTCTCATCTGACTTTGGTGGCTTCTGGCATTTTTTGGCTTGTGGTTGCATCACGAAAATTGTCAAGTCCAGTATCTTGAAATCTTTCTCTGTTCCATCTTCAGGATGCCTTTTTTCCTTTGCCCACTCAAGTCTCCTCTGTATAATGTGGTACATGTGATTACAATATGAGCTCACTTTGATAATCCAGATAATCTCAAAATCCTTAAATTAATCATATCTGCAGATTCTTCACCACATGAAGTAATATATATAGCTTTCAAGTAATAGCAGTGGCATCACCAGGGGGAGAAAAGGGTGCGGAGCACACCAGATGACATTGTAAGAGGGAATGACACCAAAATGACTGTCTATAAAATTTTGGGGCAGTGTTTCAGCAGAAATTTATTGTTTTTTTATGGAATAAATTTATTATTTTTAATAAAAATATCCCTGTAGTTAGTTTTAACAACAAAAACATTTTTCGTAAGCCCAGCTTACGTATATCAATGTACCTACAAGGCTAAAACTCTATGCTAACGTAGTTTTTGAACCTTCTAATGTGCTTCAGTCACACCTGGCAATAGTACCAATTACAGTGATGCTTCAAATCACGTGGTTAAATCTGCACTCACTATAAGCACACACTGTTGTTTTCATTGCTGCTGGTGTTTTTATAGTCACTGATTTTGTCAAATTTCCTGATGTTTCAGCTACATGATTGTATTTGTATTAGTTGTTAGTATTTGTAAACCCATATCAATAACTTTTTTGAAAATGAAGTCGTAATTAAAGAAAAAAACAACCAACCTGCTGAATCAAGTCCATTCAGATTCATAGCAACCTTATAGGACCGAGTAGAATTGCCCCATAGGGTTTCCAAGGAGAGGCTGGTGGATTCAGACTGCCTACCTTTTGGTTAGCAGCCAATCTCTTAACCACTGCATCACCGTGGCCTCCAATTAAAGGATAAGAGGTAGTGATATATTGGAATTATGATTTACGAGTAACACCAGTACAAAAAACATTACTATGGATTCTATATGGTCTGATATGGGAGGAAGTCCATTGGGTGGTGACACCATAAGTTACTGTACTGGGTGACACCGACCCTAGTGACACCACTGGGTATTAGGATCTAATATTTTTGAGAGTCATTATTCAGCCCACTGTCGCCACATTAAACATACATCTCAAACATTGTGAGTCCTCTAGCCACTGAGCTTACTTGCATTTGTTGCTTCCATTTCTTTCCTGCTCTTCTCTTCAATACTCTGCAACTTTTCACCTTCCATGCAATGATGGTCAGCCATGGAGCCTCAGTGTCCAAATCAAATAGACACTTTCAAACATTAGTCCAATTTTCTTTACTTCTATATTTGTACACATACATTAATGATTAACTCTTAAGATATGCTTTTCATATTTAATTCTCATAAAGTGTGTTGGAGGGATGTTGCAGAAGAAAGTGACTCCCAAGGCCCTGGATGGTCAGTGGAATGGATATGAGAACATTTTTTCCCACCTACGAACAGATTACATGATCCCTTGATGAATTTGCAGCCTTTTCACATCCTGGTGTTCACATTTTGTAGCTCTCAACAAGGATCTTAACAAGGATGTAGTGCTCTCCAGGTCTCCCTTCTGCACCACTGTCCTCATTTCCTGTGCATATCTGCTTGTCGTACCAGCTACTGTGGCTCTCCTTTATAGGTCTGTGCCCTGGAGGAAAGCTTCTTCCTTGCTAAGTGACTGCAGTCCATCTCTGACCTGGGCAAACCAGTGAACTTCTCTGCCATCCAGTGGATGCAACTACATCTTCTCCATTGAGATCTAAACACCAACCTTTGTTCAGAGCACCTAGCACTCCTTCAGCCCCAGGGTGCCATGCAGATTTCTCTTATGTCTTATAGTTACTTTTGTAAAAAAATAATCAAAACTCATCGAAATTTGAACATAAGATTTATCTTAAGTAGGTATTCTATGTGCTTGTAGGGAGATCACAGTGATTCCAGAAAAAGCAAATGGATTGAAGTAGCTAGGCACAGTGGTGCTTGTAAAGAAGAACAATTAGTATAGAAGATCAACCATTGGCTAATCTTAACATGACTTATTGAACCCTGTCCTCCTTCCTTTAATGAGATCAGTGGATATCAGTAAAATAGGTGGTCTCTGCTCTTCCCCAGCTTTATCTTTTGAGATTCAAATTTAGTAGGCCTAGCTTCCAACAGGAAAGAAAAGACTTGCAACTTAGAGTGAATGAAAAGCTGCTGGTGGATTAATTTTGGTCAGGGATTCCTTTAAAGTGAATCTTTGGTTTTGTGGGTTAAAAAACAAACAAACCCCAACATCAAAGAAAGATATATGCTGTCCATTTCTCTCTATGACACTCTGTTAACACAGTTTAATAATTCTTTGTACTAAACTTTTCTTTTCCTACCAGTTCACTCTCCTCCAAAACCTATCTGGTTTTGTTCATGGTCTAGTGCCTTCAAGTGGTGGTTTTTTGAATTTTGTCCAGAATTTATATCTGTGGGGTGTCTGTCCTGTCTTGTCAGTGCTTGGTTGGCTGTATCAGAAATGGAATGTAGATATGTTTTTATTAATTTATAAACATATGAATATTTTGTAATTCTGTTTTGTTATTGATCTCTAGCTTAATTACATGCTGGTTAGAGAATTAAAGTAAAACTCTTAGGTGGGTTTTCATTACTTTTATGTCTGGATAAAACGATAATGATTAACATTTGTGATATACCTTGTATAGCTCATTTAATCCTCATGTATACCCTACCAAGTAGGTTTTATTGTTTTCCCTGATGTCACTGGGATGCTTGTGTGGTGCAGCAGTGGTCTCTGTATGCCTATTCATGGACTGGTACCATATAATAGAAAAGAAAATCGAGGGACGTTGCCAACATACAGATTCACAAACCCCAATTCTGGGAATTCTGACTAGTTTGACCAGAGTGTGGCTCCATATTCATTTTTAAAATATGTTCCCAGATGTTTCTGATATGCAGCTGATCTAGGAAAGCATTATTATCTTTTTTGATTATGTTACTTAGTTTAAGTTACTTTCTGTGAGTCAACTGATTTGTTTTTTTGTACAACCTTATGTATTCAGAATTGCTAGAAACAGTCTTGGTTGGTATCAGCTGCCTCCGTGTCCTGTTTACTTTCGTCTTTGCCCCAGATTTTTTCATTTTATTTTAAATAGACTTTATTTTTTAGAGCAGTTTTAGATTTACAAAAAAATTGGGCAATGAGTACAGAGATTTACCACATACTCCTGCTCTCCCCTGTGCAATGTTTTTCCTTTTATTAACATCTTGCATTCCTGTGGTACATTCATTAATACTGATTAACCAATAATGATTCATTACTATTAACTAATGTCCATAGTTTATGTAAGGGTGCACTCTTTATCTTCCACGGTCTTGTGGGTTTTGACAAATGCATAATGTCATCTCTCCACCATTATATCACTGCCTGAAAATGTCCTGTGCTCCACTTATTCATCCCTCTCTCTTCCTCCTGAACTGCTTGCTACCACTTATCTTTTTACTGTCTCTATGGTTTTGCCTTTTGCCTCAGATTTTTAATTTTCTCATAAAGTATCATTATTAATAGTTACATTAAAATGACTGGGATGGTTTTAAGATCTCTCCCCCTGCGTTAGTTATGTAGCGCTGCTATTACAGAAATACCACAAGTGGACGGCTTTAACAAAGAGAAATTTATTCTCTCACAATCTAGGAAGCTAGAAGTCTTAATTCTGGGTGCTAGCTCCAGCGGAAGTCTTTCTCTCTCTGTCGTTTCTGGGGAAAAGTCCTTGTCATCAATCTTCCTCTGGTCTAGGATTTTTGACACACAGGAACGCAGGGTCCAAAGGATGGGCTCTGTTCCTGGTGCTGCTTTCTTGCTTCTGTGAGGTCCCCTTTTCTCTCTGCTCACTCCTCCTCTTTTATATCTTAAAAGAGATTGACTTAAGACACAATCTAATCTTGTAGATTGAGTTCTTTCTCATTACCATAACTGCCTCTAATTCTTCCTCATTAACATCATAGAGGTAGGATTTACAACACAGAGGAAAA
>NW_004445121.1:0-3426 GCF_000243295.1 Trichechus manatus latirostris | reverse complement strand
TGGTAACAGTTTTTTATTTCACTGTAAACCTTTTGGGCAGAAATCAGATAAAAAATAAAAGTGCACACTTGACGCAAAGTTAACTATTGAAATTTTGTTTTTCAAACAGAAGATAATGAATGTGTAAATTGCACAAAATGTTCACATTTACCATACACTGCAGGGTTGACCACATGAAAACAAGAGGACACAAACTTTTTTAATGGACGTTGTTTTGTTAGTTGCTGTCAAGTCGATTCTGACTCATGGTGACACCACATGTGCGGAATAGAACTGCACTCCATAGTGTTTTCAAGGCTGTGACATGTCAGAAGCAGATCTCCAGAGGTTACTCCCAAGGTGTCTGTGGGTGGGTTTGAACAGCCAACCTTTTAGTAGCCCAGAACTTAATCAATTGCTTCACCTACATACTCTTTGTTAAAGAATATTAGCATTCATTTCAAATGCAAGTGTTTACTTTCAGAGCGCTGGACCCAACAACATTTTCCATGTGTAGCTGCTGAAGGTATCACTCTGAAGCAGTTTCCATTTAGATAAAACGATGGTTCTTCTACATTAATTTTACTCATATTTGATTTCATGTTTTCCTGTACAGATAAGAAAAGTAGAGCAAGAGCTTTTATTAGTAGAAGAATAAATTTGTAAACAGTTCAATGATATTGACTTTATGTCAGTAACTCCAGATTCTTCTAATAGAAAAATCAATTAATTCCAATAATGTTCAACAGGAACTAAGTAAGAAGATAAATCTTCTGTGTGGATTTCTGATCTTCCTTTGAATGTGTGGCTATGAGTCAAATTTGACTCTACTGCAGTGAGTTTGGCTTGGAATTTATATCTGTATTTGTTTTCTATTGCTTTTTAACAAATAACCACATACTTAGAAGCTTAATAGCTCTCAGTTCTGTAGATCAGAAATCTGGGCACAGTATAGCTGTTTTTCTTTTTTTTTTTTTTAAATTTTAGTGGAAAAATACGCAGTAAAATATACACCATTTCAATGATTTCTACATGTACAATACAGTGATATTGATTACATTCTTCAAATTGTGCAACCATTCTCTTATCCTTTTGTAAATTATTCTACCACAATTAAACTCATTGCCCCCTAAGCTTCTCATCTCACCTTTTGATTTCCTGTTGTCAATTTGATCTCACATAGATAATTCTTTAAAAGAGCACAATTCTCAAGGCAGACATATTTTACTAATTAAGCAAAACTATTGTTTGGTTCAAAGAAGATCTCTTGGAATAGCTTTGGTTTAGGGTTTATAAAGAATTATCTCAGGACAATATTTTCAGTGGTTCATCAACCTTCAGTGGCTCCAGAAATTCTGGATTCCTTTGGTGGCTGGGTCCTTTGCTCAAGATCTTACCCGTTGCCATCCAGTTGATTCTGACTCTTAGAGATCATATAGGACAGAAGAGAACTGCCCCATAAGGTTTCCAACCAGTGGCTGGTGAATTTGAACTGTTCACCTTCTGGTTAGCAGCCAAGCTCTTAATGAGTGTGCCACCAAGGCTGCCCTCAGGGTCTTACAAGGCTAAAATCAAGATGTCAGTTGCACTGAAATCTCTGTCTCCTCTTGCAATGTAGTGTGTTTTCTGTCTCATTTCTCCTATAAATAATTTCCCAACATGTGAATACAGCCACAAAATCAGGGCTGAATACCGGTCTATGAAATACAGATTGAAAAGTAACTAGCTTTGAAGGTGGTAATGGTCTGTCCTTGAATTCTTTTCTGGAGCTTGGGGTCTTGTTCCAAGCCTACTGGCAGAACCAGTTCCTGTGTTTGTGAGGCTGAGTTCCCATTTCCTAGCTGACTGTCAGCTCTCAGCTCATTCCTTGCCATATGCACCTCCCTTCTCCAAAGCCAGAGTCTGAGAATCTCCCCCATGCCATATCCTTATCTTGCTTTGAATCTCTCTGACTTCTCTCTCTAACTGTTAGACCCAGATATAAAGGCTGGATGTGTTTAGATCAGGCCCATTCTGATTACCTGCCAATGTTAAGGTCAACTAATTTTACTACAGCTTCAAAATATTTTCACAGCACAACCTAAGTTACTGTTGCTTGAGTAGTTGGGATACTTTATGCTTACACCAGGAGCCAAGAACCTTGTGGTTCATTTTAGAATTCTGCCCACCACATTATTTAGCTTATCATTTACTAAATATCGATGAGTCACAATCACATCTTAGGCATGACTCCCTTGTCTGAACAATTTGACTTCTCTAAATTATATGATTTCAGATAAAAATAGGCTAGAAGAGCTAACTTCTTAGCTGCACAGAAGTGGCAATGGCTTCCATACTTTCCTTTTCCTGGCAACGTGAAGGCATATCATGTACCCTAGAAATTTTTGATAAAAACAGTAATTAATTCTCACCATTTTCTCATGGATTTTCATTGTACTTAGTATAGACCCCAGACTCACTGCCAGACCTCCACAGTCCCCTATGATCTGTCCCTTGTCCTCCTCCACACAGTTTCCTTTGTCTTCCTTGAACGTGCCAAGTCCATTCTTCTCCCAGGTCCTATGCATTTTCTGAAGTGCTCTTCCCTGAGCTTTGCATGGCTAACTCCTTCCTTCAGACATCAGGTCAACAGTTATCTCCTCAAAGCAGCTATTCTTGTCCACTACATTTTATGTGGACTGCCCTGACGCACTCATTCTCTATCACATATCTTGTTTTATCATCCTGTCATTCATGACTGCCTGAAATTTTTGAGTGTTCTCTAAATATGAGAAGGGAATTCTACTCTGTTGAAGCAGAAAAACTATCAGTGTTAAGTAGTGGCAAGTTAAATTGTTAGGTTGGTAAACTGAAGAGTGTATGTACATGCAAATGTAACTTTATGGGAGAGCAGACAAAACAGGAGGGGGTAAAGGTAAAATTGTAGAATGTATTGTCATCTTGTAAACTGAGATATGTTTTTGGCCAAGAGCATAGTGGGTATTTGGTTGAGTAGTACTCCTTCCTGGGAGACACAGGTCTTTGTTGGCACTATTCCTGAGTTCCTGGTAATGGAACCCTCACCTACGGTAATTATCTCATGAGGAGATAAACCATAGAAAAGTGAAGTTATTATTAATTAGAATTGGAACAACACATGCTTAGAGGGATGCTTTTGGGAGCATAAGAAAGGTTTCTTTCCAGCCAAAGTTGAAATCCTGAGAGACAAAGTAATTTTTTATTTTTATTTTTTTTTTATTGTACTTCAGGTGAAGGCTTACAGAACAAATACTTTCCCATGAAACAGAAGTACACATGTTGTTTTATGACATTGGTTAACAAGCCCACAACATATCAACCCTCTAACCTTGTTTTTTTTTTGGTGAAAATACACATAGCCAAAGATACACCATTTCAAAAATTTCTACATGCACAGTTCAGTGACATTGACTATGCTCTTCAAATTGT
>NW_004445120.1:7465-8307 GCF_000243295.1 Trichechus manatus latirostris | reverse complement strand
AGCAGCACAACTGTAAGAATGTAATTGATGTCACTGAATTGTACATGTAGAAATTTCTGAAATGGTGTATCTTTGGCTATGTATATTTTCCCCAAAAGGAAAAAAAAGGTCCTCCAATGTCGAGAAGGGAGAGTGTTGACATGTTGTGGGTTTGTTAACCAATGTCATAAAACAGTATGTGTACTGACTGTTTAATGAGAAACTATTTTTTCTGTAAACCTTCACCTAAAGTACAATTAAAAAAATTTAAAAAAATAAAATGATAGAAGGGGGAAAAAAAAACTCTATGTATCACAGTCATGGGGATGGCGCAGGACTGGGCAGTGTTTCATCTCATTGTGCATGGGTTTGCCATGAGTCAGAAGCTGACTCTCCGGCAGCTACCAACAACAACAAAGGTAACTTGTCAGAGTAATACAGCTACTAAAGATCAAGGGAGTGATTTGAATCCATATCTCTTCTCCAGAGTCAGTGTTCTTCCATCTATTTCACCCTGAAATGAGCATGACTTTTACCCCAGCTGTCTCTGCATTGGTGGTCTTCCCATGTTTCATGCTTTCCTATCTTCCTGCACTGAAGAGATGGATCTGACCCATCATTTGCTTGCTCATGGAAACCAAGCTGCTTTTATTCTTCCTGAGCAACATGCTCTCAAAGCTGGACATCTGGCTGCTGCATCAAATGGTGTTCAGTGCTCAGCAGAATGTCAAGGGAGCCATGAGACTTTCATTCAGTTACTAATCCAAAGATTTGCTTGAATATTAATTCTATCACCTCTTCTTTGATGCTCAATTAAGTAAGTGTACCAAAGATGGGAAACACGATGAAAATATGCCGACTAA
>NW_004445120.1:6129-7128 GCF_000243295.1 Trichechus manatus latirostris | reverse complement strand
TTTTTTTTTTTTTAAGTTTTAGGACTTTACAGCTACAGTTTCAACTGCATAAAAGTTTAGGAATATGTGAAAGCAAATTTGAAACCCAGCATGTATTTAAAATAGCAGTTATAACTTCTACACTTGCCTCATATTACTGCATTCATAAAGCCCGGTGGGAAACTCTCTTGCCTTTTGCCAGTGAGAAGGTCAGCTACACAGTTTTTGGCAAAGGTCTCTGTACAGAGATTTGGCCCTCTTCTCCAGTCTGTCCAGTGGCACCGCTAGAATGCCTACATAGGGGGGGCCTTGAAGATCTGCCTTGAAGCTGCATTTAAAAAGAAGCACACGGTTTTTTACTAGATTGTATGTTCATTTGGGTTTGAACTGGTAATGCTGATGCAGATTATGGAGAGACTGAGTCAATCATCCTTTGTCTCTGCCAGAGGAACTTTTCTTACGTGCCCTCACAATTCATGAAATTGTGATGACACCAATTGCCTTTGAGGTCAATTTTAAACATCTTCAACTAGAATCAAGACTTATTTTATATGACCCCATATTACCTCTCCAACCTGGTCACCCACTACTTCCAAATGATTTCCTTTCTGTTCCCAGAAGATATTCTTGTCTCAGGTATATTTTGTACTGGGAAAGAAAGCACAAGATTTTAAATCATAGAAAGCTGGGCTTGAATTCTGTCTCCTCTGGGCAATCACAGACAATTCAGTGTCTCGGAGACTACATTTTTCCCACCTGTAGAACAGGGATAGTAATTACACAGCTTACAAAGCTGTGGTGAGTATTAAAGGAGATAACACCATGAATGATCTGATACTTAATAAATATTCATCATCTTCCCTTTTCCTTTGCCTCATCTTTTACTCTCACGTTCCTTTCAATGATAACATCAAGTTTCACTTTGTCAAATAAGAATTTCCTGGATCAAATCAGACAAAATCTACATTTAGATGTTCAGTAGAATTTTGAAAATCATGTGTAAGAAGATCTAGTAAGAGC
>NW_004445120.1:3524-4837 GCF_000243295.1 Trichechus manatus latirostris | reverse complement strand
AGCAAAGAGAACACTCCAGTGTCCCAAAAAGATGAAAGTTGGGCTATAAAACAGAGAACGACGTCCCATAGTTCTAAAAGCTAGCAGTTAGGCAGTGAACCTTAAAGAGATCTTGAAATCACCAATGCACAGAATCTGCTAACTGGAAAATTCTGATACCATTCTGAAAACATTTGAAGCCAGTGGTGAGCTGAACCTAACTATAGTTATAACAAAGCCCAATCCCAACTCAACCACAAATTAGATTTATTAAGACCCCCTCAAGGCCTGCTTGACAGAGGAATACATGTGCCAATTTCTGTAGGTAAATGTTATTTATCTTAGTCTCTACTGTTGTTTTACCCCTGATATCTGGCACACAATAAAAAAATTGTTAGGCATGAAAAGAAGCAAAAAATATGACTCATAGAAATGGTAAATACGTGAGTAAATGTAAAATACTTTTATTTTTTGCATTTCTTAATTTGTTTAAGTGATAATTGAATGTTGAAAGCATAAGGAATAAGAATTTATTATGGAAATCATACCATATGTAGAAGTAAAATATATGTCAACAAGAGAACAAAGGTTGAAAGAGAGATAAAGAGATGCATACTGAACTGAGAAGCATAATGTAATACTTTACTTTATATATAAAGTACATAGTATCACTTGAAGGTAGACTTTAATAGGTTAAAAACCATAAAACCAAACCTGTTGCCTCTAGTCAATTCCAACTCATAGCAACCCGGAGTTGTGTATTATAGATCATGGAGTAACGATTAAAAAGAAAACAAATAGGTAAGCCTAATAAACCAAGAGTGGTGACAAAATAGAAGCCTAAGAAATAATTAATTCAAAAGAAGGCAGGAATTGTGAAAAATGAAACAAAGAACAGATGGGACAAATAGAAAATATTAAGATTATAGTATCAAAATGGATAATATTGGCAATTACCTTAAGTGTAAATGAAATAGGCACTCCATTTAAAAGACAGAGATTGTTAGATTAAATAAAAAATGAAAGGCCATTTATATGTTGCTTATAAGAAATAGACTTATATAAAGACTTTGTATAAAGATACAAATAGGATAAAATTAAAATTGGATAAAAATGTATCATGAAAACAAGAAGTTTAAAAAGCTCTAGTTGTAGCATTAATATCAGATAAAATAGGCTTCAGGAACAGAAGCATTACTGGAAATAGAGATTTCATAATGACAAAAGGCTCAATTCATCAAAAATATACAAAATCATAAATGTGTAGGCACCTAAGAAGGGAGTTTCATGAAGCAAAAACTGCCATAACTAAAGAGAAAAATAGAGCAACTTGA
>NW_004445120.1:0-1055 GCF_000243295.1 Trichechus manatus latirostris | reverse complement strand
GGCTCTGAAGCTGGTGACTGAAGACTGGAGCAGAGCCTGGCTATTGCTGCATTTGCAGATGTCTCTTCTATCAGTTAGGAGGCTGCCTGCTGGAATCTCCACCGTCTTGCTTGAAACAGAAAACAGCTTAAAGCAGCAGGTAGATGGCCTTGGCCTCACTGTCACCTTCTAAATCTCATGTGAGTGCCCATAATTGATGAGACCTAATTTGTATCCAGATCCATAGGTACTGGGAGTTTGGAAAATATATATATATTTTTTTTAGATTTCTGCAGTGCAGGGAGACCCATCAGAAGGAAGTGGAAATGGATTCTGTGTATCACTCGACCACATCTAGCACATCTAAAACTTTCATAGTTTTGCCTTTCCATTTAAATCCTTAATTCATCTGGTATTATGCTGTTAGGTTGAAATCTTTATTTATTTATTTATTTTCTACATGGATAACCTATTGTCCAAGTACCATTTCTTCAAAAGTCCATTCTTCTCACACTGATCTGCAATGCTATTTGGGTTATAAATGAATATGCATAAATTCAACCATAAATTTCTGCGTAACTGTGGGTGTTCTGGGTTCTCTATTCTGTTCCATTGGTCAATTGTTCTGTTTCTATATCAACATCACATTGTATTGATTAATATGTCTTTATAATTATTCTTGATACATAGTAAGATGTAGTCCCCTAATCTTGATCATTTATTTTCTTTAGATTTTTCTTTTTTTTAATTCTTCTTCGGGCTTTTGCTTTTCCTTTTCTCTCTTCTAACATTTTATTATGGAAATTTCCAAACATACAAAAATTTGAAAAGATTTTACAGGAAATATGTCTCTATGAGTCAGAATTGACAGGGGGTTTGGTTTTTTGGTTATGCATACACCAGGAGTCCTGGTGGCACAGTGATTAAGTACTAAGCTGCTAACCGAAAGGTCAGTGGTTTGAACCCACCAGCTGCTCTGTGAAGAAAGATGTGGCAGTCCGCTTCTGTAAAGATTTACAGCCTAGGAAACCCTATGGGGCAGTTCTACTCTGTCCTTTAGGGTTGCTATGAGTTGG
>NW_004445119.1:7191-8328 GCF_000243295.1 Trichechus manatus latirostris | reverse complement strand
CCCTCACATCGGTTCTTATCTCAACACTTTTCTCCTAGTTTTGGTACACCATCTATCTTTGATGACATGTTTTGGATCTCTTTATTTTGAACACAGAACAGTCATCGTGGTATCCCATGCCAGGAACTCATCAACTTCCTTCAAAACTCACGTGTCAGAGATACATACATTCTTTCTGCTTTGGTCTTTAATGCCATCAAGGGAGTAATAAAGGATCTGATTTGAAGGTGAGTGCAAAATACATCAAGACAAAATGCCTAAGACTTGCAAAGACAACATGGTCTAAATACCATGCAAGATTTCCATTCTGCAGCCATGGTCCTCTGGAATAAAAGCCCCAAGGATCATGGACCATGTCAGGTTAGACAAGAGTATGTAGCATGTGGTGTTTTGGGAATGAATTTTACCTTTAATCATAGGAACCTCTGACTTCTTCTCATTAGAAAACTCACTTCTTTCCTGAATGTGGGCTTCAATTTGAGTGACATACTTAAGGTTAGCCATTCAATTACTTTCTAGAGCCACTATTTCTGTGTTTTTGGATTGGTGCCAGTAGACAAGGTAGTCTCTAAAGGGAAACTAGCCTATATGAATGATCAATACGTTATTTTTGTAGTTTACGTTAATAGTTTTCTCACGTTAATTGCATTGAATGGTTTCTTTGATATGACAAAGAGATAACACAGGAAGGCATACATGAGTAGCTAAAAGAAGAAATGGAAGGTGAAATAGGGAAGGACCCATGTAGAGAGAGACTGGCCTTCTCTCATATACAGATCACTTGTTTATAATATGCCTAACTATAGACAAATATTTAACAACTATGGGCCTAATATATAAAATAACTATACTAGTAATTGCTGTGGAATCCCTGGATAGTGAAAAAGGTTAATGTTCTTCAGAAGAAAGTTCTGCTTAACTACTTCCAAAAAATCAGCCATTAAAAACCCTGTGGAGCACAGCTCTACTCTGACACACACGGGGTTGACATGAGTCAGAATTAACTCAATGGCAACCAGTACTTGGTTCCTGGTAGTATTTGTTCTCCAGAAGAGTTCAGAGGATTGTAAATAAAGCATGGAATGTGCTTGCTGTTGTCGTTGTTGTTAGGTTTCATTAAGTCAATTTTCAACTCAT
>NW_004445119.1:0-5984 GCF_000243295.1 Trichechus manatus latirostris | reverse complement strand
CTGCAGCCATCAAATGTCAGCTCCATGGACCAGGGAAATGTGTCTTCTGTGTTTTATACCATTATTGTACCAATGCTGAACCCCTTGATCTACAGCCTGAGGAATAAGGATGCCAAAGTTGCTCTAAAGAAAATCATTGAGAAAAGGCTATTTTGCATTAGCAAAGATTTATAATTCCGGGAGAAGATTCAGTAAGGAAGGAGTCTGGAGACAGCAACATATATACACGAGTAGTGAGGTTATTGCCAATACTTGATTACTTAGAAGACAGGTCCCAAGAATAAGACTGGATGCATAGTGTCACATGGAGGGCAGGAAGTCCCAGAGGTCACCTGTAGTAACCCATATTACCTCTATTCCTTTTTAAAGAAACCTTCAAAGGCCTTTATGTGAGAAGATCATAATTTATATACATGGGATTTGGAACTTTGTTAGTTAAGCCTTATCTGTCACAATTCATAGAATGATCTGTTTGGTTTGCTCTTTCAGCTTCTTAATACTTTGTGTATTGGCCCTTGTTTACTAATAAGCGTACAAACTCTTCTGGAAAAAGTAATCTCTAAAATAAATAATTTTTAACCATTTGAAATCTACAGAAGTCAATCCCTAATAGTAACTAACTGCAGAAACTGCATTAAGGAATATGGGAGCAGATGGTGGATGATAAGCCATAACTCCTGCCCACAAGACAATAACACTATGGTTGAAGAGACTGATAGAATAATCATGGCTGAATACACCATATGCATTTTTATTTATTTATTTATGCAACATTCTTTTCACAGTTTTAGTATTGTGCTACCACCTCCATTTCCCTGAGAATCCTATATTCATTTTCCCCTATTTCTAAATATTTTTTCTTTTCACCCATGTTAGAGAATCACAGATATAGAAGTGACATTCTTTGACTATGCACGGAAATCATATGGATCACTTATTCACATTGAAAGTTAAAATTGGAAAGATATTTTCTGTGTAATTACATATACTCCTCCTGTCCATAAACTCAATATTTATTCTGGAAAAAAAAATTGGCAGAATTATTTTGTAGACACTCAATAATGATCTAGGACTTCAACTAAAAATTTGTGTATCTCCCTCCTTACTTAATAAAGAGGAGTTTAAAATAGTAAACATGACTTAGATAATAGTTTGGGAAGACTGCCTAGCAATAAATTTCCTCCTCTTCCCCTTTCCCAACTAAACTATCATTGATGTTTTTTAGAATAGCAACCAGAAAACTCTTGTTAGTCCTCCTGAGAGGCAATAAAACTAACAAAACAAAAAAACTTGTTGCCGTGGAGTCTTTCCTATTTATAACTCTCAGCAGCTCTTGGTGGTACCAGTTTCCACTAGCCTCTCCTGCCACTTCCTAAGCCCCCATATCTTCTCTTGTTGGTGGTAGTAGCACCTGGATATATTTCCCCATCTTTCCCTAGAATGCTTCTTCAACATCTTAAAGACCAGGTATTTCACTTTACTTTGAGAACCACTTCTAGATAAGAGCTCCTGAGTGTGTTCTTTCTAATATTTCTGAGATTCAAAGATTCCAAACCAGTTGCATTAAGGAGAAACAAGCATGGACATCTCCATATAACATATTGCTCTTGACTACTCATCTCTATAAAGCTATGCCCAGAGGCAGAGCACAGGGCTACCGGGTCTTTTTTGATCAAGTGTGAGCATTTACACTTGGTTAAACTGTATTTTTAAAATCATCTGACTGAACTGGCATGCATAAAATCTGCTTGCTTTGTCATCAGCTTGCCATCACATAGGAAACATTAATACCCCAAAGTGATATCACCCTTCACCTCACCATATAAAATCACAAGTTATAATGAGAAGGGTGAGGATATTTCCCTCTTTGGAAACTAGAAAAAACTTATTTCTTGGTCTTCTATGTACTAATCAGTCCTTATCTCCAGATGTCATGTTTTAATCCTGAAAAAAAAATTTGTGTTTATCTATATATGTATATATATGTATACGATCCTTATATTTGTATATATATGTGTAACATATATATATACACACACACACATATGTGTGTGTGTATTATATACATAAATGTGTCCTAATTAGATGTTTTACAAGGGCCATGTGTAATTTTTTTGTATTACTCCAGGCATTGAACAGACAACATCAAATGAGTAACTTTTTTTTTCAGTGATGACTGATAGGTTAAAATAACTGTTTATAAGAATTGTACATATTTCATAAGATATATTTATATATTAAAACTTTTTAAAGCTGTTAATGAGGATAAAATTGTCTAAACCATCTCTAGTTATTCTGAAAACTGGTAGAAGACACGTTATTAAAATATAAGGATAGGTACTTCTGGGCAACATGGTGCTATAGACAGAAGCACCACGCCATCCTTCCATAGCAAAGATCTGAAAAACAAAGTCAGACAGAGACAAATGTCGATCCTGAAAGCCTAAGCATCAAATGAAGAGATAAAGAACTCAGTGAAGCACAGAATGGAATAAGAAACTGACAGAGAGCAGAGAGAAGGAGAGATACACGCAGAGGTCCTCATCACTTAACACAGCACAGATCTGCCATCTTAGACTACTGTTGCAGATCAGCGAACAGGGAAAACAAATAAAGCAGCTTCACGGAACTCCCAGGAGGAGACAGAACAACCAGTAACCAGTGATATATGCTTTCCTACCCCCCCACCCTTCTTCACGCCCACTCGGCCTCCTCTTATTACTGCGGCCACAGTCTCTTGGCAAGGAGGCACCAGCTTCACCCCTTTGCTGCTTGGATTCCACCCACCCACACTGGCTGGCTTCTTGATTGCCATTTGTTGGTTGCTGTTGTTGCTTTTTTCTGCTGCTTTTGGTTTCTTCCATACCTCTCACCACCTCCCACTCCTTTCGGTCAAATACCTGGTTCTATGTGCCATCTTTACTTCTTTCAGAAAGACTTTGAAATGCTGCCTGGATGTAGAACTGCTTCCTCGCCCATGCCTCCATGCTGGTAGGATCCCCGGGGCTGTTTTTTATTTCTTTGCTTTGATTTGTTTGTATGTTTTCTTTATTTTTTCTTGGCTTGGAAGCCCCTTCTAACTGGGCAGTACTGTGCAGCTTGGGAGCTTATCCCTCAGTTTGTGCGGCTGCTCAGTGGAATCCTGGGGGCATTTCTTTTTTCTTGTTTTTTGTTTGTTTGTTGTCTTTTCTTTTCTCTCTTTTTCCTTATTTGTCTTTCTTCATTTCTCAATTTCTCATCTCTCTATACTTACCTTCTCTTCCTGTCTCCTGAATACATGGCGCTGTGTGACACCTCTACCCCTTTGAGCCAGGCTGTACCTCACGGACTAGGAACAACTTCTCCAGTCCTCGCAGCTGCACTGGTGGGATCCCTGGGGGCTTTTTCTTTCTTTTTTTTTCTTTCTAACTTTTAATTATTCATTTTTTTCTTTTACCCTTTTTCATTTTTTTCTTTAGTTTTTCTCCATTTCTCAGTCTCTCATCTCTCCACTCCAAGGCCATCTTCTTAACACTTT
The DNA here is from genome assembly GCF_000243295.1 of Trichechus manatus latirostris. NCBI lineage: Eukaryota > Metazoa > Chordata > Mammalia > Sirenia > Trichechidae > Trichechus > Trichechus manatus. The sequence goes on along the minus strand of NW_004445119.1, from coordinate 2,467 downwards.
TTTGTTTGTATGTATTTGATTCCTGTTCCTCTCTCCTCTCTCTCCACTTTCCCATACCAGCCTTAACTCCACACATCACAATCTCCCCTCTCTTTATGCCCATCTGCACCTTGTGCTGATTATCACACACCTAAGCAGCATAGGCACTGCCGACCAGAACCTGCCCTGCACTGATTCCTGGTCTGCACTGTCAGCCCTGTTACGTGCCACAAACAACCCATCCCAGCAACTCCCTTTCAGCTGGACCTTCCTTGCTGTACCATACCTGAGCACTGACCTACCCACTGGAGAAGGAGGTGAAAAGCATCATGCCCATAGATGAGCAAACAACAAAGAATGCACAGACCGCCTGCTCAGACACAACTAAATTTAAAAAAAGAAGGATAAAACAAACACATCTACAATCAATAAATGAGGAAAATAACTTCTGTATGTCCCGAATACAACAGACAATATCAAAACATATAAAAAAAACAGGACAAGATGGTTCCAGTAGGCGTCCAAAATACACCACCAGATGACTTGGTGTTAGGGAATTCAAATCTCTAATATTCAGAGGTATTGAAGAGTTGAAGGAAAAAGCATGCAAAAATGAGGAAAAAATAGACAAATTCATGGAAAAGGTAGACAAATTCAGGGAAAATACAGAAAAAAAATGAAAGAATTCAGGAAAATAAAAAGGAACAAAATGCCAAAATAAATTCAAAACTAGAAAGCATACAAAAACAACAATTAGAAATCCAAAAGACAAACAACAAGATTTCAGAAATGCACAGTATCACTGAAGGGCTGAGGAGCAGGTTTGAAACGATGGAATACAGGATCAGTGAAATTGAAGACAAACACTTGGATACAACTCTGTTTGAGGAAAAATCAGAAAAAAGAATGAAGAAAAATGGAGAAACCCTGAGAATTATGTGGTATACAATCAAAAGGAAAAATTTGTGAGTGATCAGAGTTCCAGAACAGGGGGAAAAAACAGAAAATGCAGAGATGATCATTGACGAACTGCTGACAGAAAACTTCCCCAGTAACGTGAAAGATGAAAAGCTAGCCATACAAGAAGGTCAACGAGTACCATATAGACTAGACCCCAAAAGAAAATCACCAAGGCATAACAAAATCACAGTTCCTGAAACCAAAGACAAAGAAAGAATCCTGAGAACAGCTCAAGAAAAATGAAAAGTCACATAGAGAGGAGAAACAATAAGACTAAGCTTGGATTATGTGGCAAAAACCATGAAGGTGAGAAGGCAATGGGATGACATACATAAAAACTGGAAAGAAAAACAAAATTACCAGCCGCGAATAATATGTCCTGCAAAACTGTTGTTCAAATATGTTGGTGAAAATAGGATATTTCCAAATAAACGGAAGTTAAGAGACTATGTAAAAACGAAACCAAACTTATAAGAATTATTAAAGTAGTCCTTCAATCTGAGAACAAACAACATCAGACCACAGGCTGAATCTAGGATGCAGGATTGTACCAGCCAGATGCCAACATAGGAAATGAATACTCAAGGAGTATCCAAAACCAAAAGAATTACAACAGGGAACCAGAAAGGTTAATCGGTAAATGACAACAACATCAGAACAATAAAAGAGGGAATAAATAGTGTAAGTATAGAACCTTCTAATGGAGAGGAATACAAGGTGATAACAATAAAAGATGGGTTCTAACCTAGGAAGATAAGGATAAATTTCAAGGTAAACACAAAAAAAGTTAACTAACTTCATCAAAATAAAGAAGAAAAACAAAGTCTCAGTGAAAAAGAATTTACGAAAACAAAAGAAATGAAAATAAATCCATAAACAAAAGGAATTCAGCACAGGAAAGTAAGAGGAACAAACACAATGTCAGCACCACCAAAAAAGCACTACAAAATGACAGCAATAAACTAAGACCTATCAATAATGACACTGAATGTAAATTGCCTAAATGCACCCATAAAAAATGGAGAGTGACAGAATAGATTAAAAAAAAAAACAGGATCCATCAATATGGTGTCTAGAAGAGACACACCTTAGAAACAAAGATATAAATTTATTAAAAATCAAAGAATAGAGAAAAATACATCAAGCAAACAGCTACCAGTAAAGAGCAGGAGTGACAATATTAATCTCAGATAAAATAGACTTGTAAAAAAAAATCCACCATAAAAGGCAAAGAAGGACAATATATAATGATTAAGCGGATGATCCATCATGAAGACATAACCATGATAAATATCTACGCACCCAACGACAGGGCTCCAAAATACATAAAACAAACTCTAACAGCACTGAGAATAGAAATTGACAGTTCCACAAGAATAGAAGGAGACTTCAACACACCACTCATGGCAAAGGACAAAACATCTAGAAAGAAACTCAGCAAAGATACAGAAGACCTAAAGGGCACAAGCAGCCAACTTGACCACATAGACATATATAGAACACTCCACCCAACAGCTGCAAAGTACAC
>NW_004445118.1:5115-8292 GCF_000243295.1 Trichechus manatus latirostris | reverse complement strand
CAGGCTGTGAAGATCAACAAATCCCAAGATCAGCAGGTAAGCTGCTGGCTCAAGTCCCAAGAACTGAAGGTCAGATGAACAAGAGGCAGCTGCAAGATCCAGAGAAAGCAAAAGCCAGAATGTCCACTTATATTTGGACTCAGGCTACATGTCCAAGGAAACCCTCTTTCAAATGATTGACTACTCCAGCAGATCTCATTGTGGGGTGGTCACATGTAAACATTGAGAATCATCTTCTAGCCAAGTTGACACACAATCTTAACCATCACAGTCAGGAATAGGATGAGGAAATGGAATGTGTGGCTAATTGCCTCCATGAACAACTGCCTACTTTGCCAAGAGACCAGAAGAACTGGATAGTGCCCGGCTACCATTATTGAACATTTTGATCAAAGATTCCATAGAAGAATTCTTATCAAACGGGGGAAAATGCAGAACAGAATTTAAAATTCTTATGGATTCTAGACTTTCAGGAGCCATGGAGGGTGGATGAATCCCTGAAACTATTGCCCTGAGATAATCTTTAAACCTCAAACCAAAAATATTCCCTGGAGTCATCTTAAAACCAAACAATAGTTTAGCTAAACTAGTGAAAAATGTCTGCCTTGAGCATTATGCTCTTTTAAGAACTATGTGTATGGTATCTAAGTGACAACAGCAACTGGAAAGATTAGATAGAAATCTTAAGGGGCAGTGAGTTTATGTTAATGAGGAAGGAACAACTCAGAAGAGCAGGGTCAGAATGGTTGCACAACTCAAAGAATGTAATCAGTGTCACTAAATTGCCCATGTAGAAACTATTGAATTGGTGTATGTTTTGCTGTGTATATTTTCAAAAACAATAACTAAATAAAATGTAGGAAAAAAAAGTAGATTGAAGACAGTACACAAAATCTGTTCAATAAATATTTCTCTATCAATGTGGAGGTAGAGTCACAGTGATATATATAACTATGTACTATCTGGCACTTAAGCACTTTCCAAAGCCAGACCTAAAATTTTTTTTCATTGAAAATGATGTAGACTGAGGTCCAAAAGCATTTATAATTTTAGGTAGGATTAAATTTATACAAAAATCTTTCCAGATTTGTTAAATTTCTAGAGTATTGAAATGTTGAAGAACAGTAGCTTTTTAAGAATAAATGAGAATGTTTGAAAGTTATCTCCTGAAGGGATTTGGCATTAGCAGAATGTAGTTATAATAATTAGCTCAATGGGATCAGAGATTCTCCCCTAATTTATGCAAAAGTAAATTTTACCCTTCTAGAAGTTTCCTTTGTTTTTTTTTTTTTCAAGTCATTTGAAATAATATTATAAATCAGTTAATGGCACAAATTTTTGTTCGTTTGCTTGCTTGTTTGTTTCAATCAGTACCCCTACTCTGAGAAGGACACACACACACACACACACACACACACACACACACACACACATCAATTTAATGGAAAATTAAATAGGTGTAAACTCTTTGGACAAGTTAATTTTACCAGAAATTTGCCTAACTACATCACAGTTTTATAAAGACTGTCTTAATTGTAAAGTTTGGAGAGTTCAGGTCATTTAAAAAAATAAATTTAGGATTACAGTTCATAAAATAAAACAAATGTGTCACATATTTTACATAGTTTATTCATAATTAGTACAAAATTTTCTTCTATATCAGAAAGGTCATAGATCTCTCAGGCAGATAGCCCAACCTGTCCCTAATGATTTTATCTTTAATTTTTGGCATAATTTGTAAGTCATTTCCAAGGACAAGCAAACTTGTTTACTACATGTTTTATGAAAGTTAGCACATATTTCAAATAATTAACAATATAGAGGCGTGGCAAAGAGTAAAAATACTTTTATTATTCATAATGGAGGAGTAAGGGTGGTGTAGCTAAAATAATGAATGACTTTGTTAGTGTCTACTACAAGGCAGGCACTTTATACAAATTATTTATAATATTTACACACTCTGCAAGATTGGTATTATTTCTTTGTTTTATCAAAAATAAGAACTAAACCATAAAAAGTTTAAATAATGTGCCAGATATCACAGCTAATGAGAGGCAGAACAAGAATTAGAAATGAGGTTTGCTTGGTGAAGCCAGGGATCATTCCTTTACATATGGCACATAAAATTAAAAGTGAACATATGAGGTCCCAAAACCCCTGAATACCTGAGAAACAAACATGTAAGAAGGGCCCATCTCATGGATCACTGACACTTAAATTATTAGGCTTTGACCTACATAAGGAAACCTATTAGTCATGTAGAGGAGGATGTTTTATTCACAAACAAGGATAGGCCCTCATAGTCTTCTTTGGTGTAAATGTGGCTGTCCTGTCTACACTTACCTGGTCTCCTTTCTGGTTTTCAGGATAAATAACAAGAAGTTTTTAGAGTGTTTCCGCTTTATCTCTCAATTTCTCTAAAACTTTCCTGAGCGCAGCCATAACTTCCTTATTCCTCAAGCTGTAGATCAAGGGGTTCAACATAGGGGCCACCACAGCATAGAACAAGGCCACCATCTTTTCTTCTTCTACCAAGGAGGCAGACTGCGGCCCCAAGTAAGTGAAGACGCTAGCCCCAAAGCACGTGGAGATGACAGTGAGGTGGGAGGTGCAGGTCCCAAAGGCTTTTCTCTGTCCCTGCGCTGAGTGAATTCGCAGGATGGCAGCCACTGTGCGAGTGTAGGAGAACAGGACTAGAAAGCAGGGAAGCATGATCACCAGGAAGCCAGAAATGGCCACCATGACCTTGTTGAAGGAGATGTTCACACAGGATAGACGCAGCACGGCCAGAGTCTCACAGGCAAAGTGATTAATGATATTATGACACAGCGGAAGCCGGAATGTGCTGATGATTTCCATCAGTGAGTTCACACAGCCAGCTACCAGGCAAGTGGTGGTCAGCCCCAGGCACAACCTTCCATGCATGATGACCACGTAGTGCAGGGGGTGACACATGGCCACGTAGTGGTCGTAGGCCATGGCTCCCAGCAGGAGGAACTCGGACCCACCCAATGACAGAGAGGAGTAAAGCTGGAGCACACAGCAGTGGAATGGGATGGATTTGTGGGTTGAGAGCAAGTGGGCCAGCATCTGTGGGACAAAGCTGTTTGTGTAACAAAGATCCACAAAGCACAGGACACTGAGGAAGAAGTGCATGGGGGTATGGAGCCTGCTGTC
>NW_004445118.1:2523-3895 GCF_000243295.1 Trichechus manatus latirostris | reverse complement strand
GGCATGAGGTCATACCTTAATTACAGAACATGGTGACATCAATAGTCATAGATTTTTGTACTCAAGAAACAAAATTTCTTTTGTGATTGGTCACTTAGAGAAGGAAGGAAGTGACCCATAACCAAAGGATGTAGATGAGGGCTTGAGGTCTTAGAGAGAAAGCTCTGACAATGCAGCTCTGTCAATACAATATGCACTTGCATGTGTGTGTGTGTGTGTGTGTGTGTGTGTGTGTGTGAGATAATGCAAATGTTGACAGAATTAATAGTTATTCTGTGTTCAATACATTGTGACAAGACTTAAGCAAATGAATTAGACAACTCTGTAAATCACGAATAAAATCTAGAAATATGCAAAAGTGATATCAATAACCTTCAGTAAGTGTTCCTCTGTGACCTGTTTTTGAAAGGAATACTCGTGATCAGCCCGTCATTGTATCCCAGACAGCCTTTCTTCAGTCCTGCCTGTCAAGAGTTTACATGTGACTGAGCTGCAGCACCACTGACAGGTGTATCAGCAGCTATATAGCTGTGCTCACCCAGGTGTATCAGCAGGTATGCATGCACACCCAGGTGGCATTGATGTGGAGATGGCTGTTAGTGGTGAATTCACTGACACCATTTAGACTTCTATAACCAGGCTGTAAAGAAACGTCCGTTTAAAAAAAAAAAAACAAGCAAGAACAAGAAAACAAGAGGTGTTTTCCTACCTATCTCCAAATACACATCCAGAAGGAGGATATTTTTGCTTACAGCCATGTTGTTTTTGACCAGAAATGTAGTCCAGCAGGTGGATTTACAAGTGATCCATTACTGTGTAAAATATATTCAATATATTTTTTAAGTGACACAAGTGTTAAAGTCAAAACAATATGTAGTTTTTAATAAAATTGTTTGGAATAACTTACCCAAGTCAATTGGCCAGTTAGTAAATTGAATGGACGGGTTCAGATATGGAAAAGTTTCTCAACTGTGTCTATAATTGTAGTGACAAAAATATGGAGGGAGGAAACCACCAAGCTCCTGAAGCACTCATGGCTAGCTAAGGTGCAAAAATTCACTGGGTAGGATGAATGTTAAGAGATGAATTCAAAACCATAATTGCACCTACTTCTATATTCAGTTGATATAAGCCAACATCTATTAGTCACTGTGCAGGTACTCTCTGCTAGGCATTACGCTAAATACGTATCTAGTAATATAACATAATACGTAACATAATACAACATAATATTCACAGCAACATTCTGAGCTTTGGATTATTATTTATATTTTTAAGAAGGAAGAAAGAGATGATGTGGCCAGAAAGTGGAGGAGTCACTAGGTAAACAAGGCTTATCTGATACCTGGGGTGCATCTATTATGCCATCCCT
>NW_004445118.1:0-1381 GCF_000243295.1 Trichechus manatus latirostris | reverse complement strand
CGACATGGTACTTCCTGCAGCAGCTCATGGTAAACACATGGCTGGAGTACCTCCTTTCCCTCCAAGAGCAATGGAAGGTCTGTGATGATCAGCAGTCATGGAAACAAAGAGGATCCATACAGAAATAGAGAACCAAAAGTGCTTATTTTTGTAAAACAACTTTCAAAAGAAGATTGGACCTTGGGCACAGTTTGTCACGCCAAAAGAATATTCCCAACAAGGAACAGATGAAAATGACAAAGGATTCTGGACTGAGGAAGAGGCTCTCATCTGGCTGTGGTTTTCTCCTTTCTAACTCTCTCTCGAGGAGAACTTGGACTCTAGTCTCTGTCATGGTGAATGCTTATAAATGGTGCCAAGGTGTACCCCACAGTTTGTGTAACTAGTTAGTGTCACAGTAAAAAAAATATGCATGGATAAGTAATGAAGACACTCTACAAGAAGAGATGCTGGAAATAAAAAGAGAGCTATGTTGCTAGAGTCCTTGGTAATCACACCAAAGCTCATAGTTAAGCCAAAATCCTCACACAAGTGGATAAGAGAGCCAGGAGTTCTTCGCATAGTGTCCCCTTTGGCCTCCATATACAAACATACTCACAGCACACACAAGCTCTTCACAAACTTCTTGTATACCTACCTAGCTGTACACTCAGACATAAAACCTCAACAACACCCAATATTCATAGACTTCTGATAAATGTATATTCATTAAATGTTCTCAAAATAAAAAATAAAAAAAGAACCAGAACAAACCAAAATTTAGATAGGAAGATATAGATGACAGATTACTGAAAGAAAAATTATCTAAAATGGGTAAATGACGTGGAGCCAACATGGGGCTATAGACAGAAGCACCACGCCATCCCTACACAGCAAAGACCTGAAAAACTAATTAAAACAGAGACAAACATCAATCCTGGAACTCTAAAGGTCAAATGAAGTGATAAAGAACTCAGCAAAGCACTGAACGGAGTAAGAAACTGACAGAGAACAGAGAGTGAGGAGAGACATGTGCGGAGGTCCCCTATTAGCTAATGCAGCATGAATTCACCATCTTGGACTCTTGTTGGAGATAGGCAGACAAGGAGTACAGGAAAGCAGTTTCACAGACCTCCTAGCAGGAGAGAGAGCACCCGGTAATCAGTGATATATGCTTTCCCACTCCCCATTTTTCTCCCCCCTGCTCTAACTCTGTCACTTCCCAGCAGGATGCAGTAGCTCAGCCAGTCAGGAAGTGCAGGGTCCTTGCGAGTTGCATTCGCCTCACCCACATCAGCGATCAGTGGACAGGGAGTATGGGAAATCAGCTTCACGGATCTCCTAGCAGGAGACAGAACAACTGCTGGACCTGCCCTCCTACACCATAGCTGAGTGACTGACC
>NW_004445117.1:7406-8287 GCF_000243295.1 Trichechus manatus latirostris | reverse complement strand
AACAGTTTCATACATCTGTTAAACAGATTATTATCACATTTTTTAAACATGACCTACATGGCAGGTTTTGGTACTTCTGCCGCTATAATTAATTTGAAATCAGTGAAATGAAGAGTAATAAAGGTGTGATAAGGAGCCCCGGTGATGTAAACAGTTAAGCACTCGACTGCTAACGCAAAGGTTGGCAGTTCGAACCCACCCAGCAACTCCTCGGAAGAAAGACCTGGAGGTCTGCTCCCATGAAGATTACAGCCTAGAAAACCGTATGGGGCAGTTCTACTCTGTCACGTGGGGTCGCCGTGAGTCCGAATCGACTGGACAGCACCAAAAACAATAACAATAACAAAGGTGTAACACGCAGCTCTCCCAGTCAGGGAACACGGGGAAGCACTCTGTAGTGTGGGATGAATCCTATACGTCAAGGTTTTGTGTGAACAAGACTCTGATCAGACGCCTTCACTGGATCTAACAGAGAAGGTAAAATGACGCCTCCACTAACTGGACAGCTCACAGAGGATGAAGCATCACTGAGGTCCCCACCGCAGAGCAAAGGGCCAGAAGGAAATGTGTGTAGGGTAACACCGCCGTAGAGCAAGGGGCCAGAAGGAAATACATGTAGGGTAACATCGCCGTAGAGCAAGGGGCCAGGAGGAGATATGTGTAGGGTAACATCGCCGTAGAGCAAGGGGCCAGGAGCGGACCTGTGTAGGGTGACACCACCGTACAGCAAGGGGCCAGGAGGGGACATATGTAGGGTGACACCGCCATAGAGCAAGGGGCCAGGAGGAGACATGTGTAGGGTGACACCGCCGTAGAGCAAGGGGCCAGGAGGAGATATGTGTAGGGTGACACCGCCGTAGAGCAAGGGGCCAGGAGGGGAC
>NW_004445117.1:3264-4516 GCF_000243295.1 Trichechus manatus latirostris | reverse complement strand
ATGCAGTCATTAAAATTATATTACAAAATGCAACAATACTTATGACATTATGTTAAAGATAAAATCAAATCGACTATATATTCTGAATCATTTATGCACAACTAGAATAATTCTTAAAGAGAATATATCACAATGCTAACCAAACCTGTTGCCGTCAAGTCAATTCCAACTCATAGTGACCCTATAGGACAGAGCAGAACTGCCCCATAGGGTTTCCAACGAGCGGCTGGTGGATTCGAACTGCTGACCTTTTGGTTAGCAGCCGAGCTCTTAACCACTGCACCACCAGGGCTCCTCAATGCTAACAGCAATGACAAACCTCTGAGATGGGCAATTATTGCTGATATTTATCTTCCTCTTTGTACCAAATGCTGTTATTTTTGCCCAGAAAAAAACCCCTATCAAAATACAAGTCCCCTCCACCAAAAGAAAAAAATACAAACCCCAGATATAAGAATCACGATGATGACTTCATCGTCTTTAAACTGAATGTGGTTATTGTGTGCCATTGAGCAATCCCATGTGACAGAGTGGAACTGCCCCATAGGGTTTCAAGGCTGTAATGTTTACAGAAGCAGACTGCCACGTCTTTTCTCACATGAAGCTGGTGGGTAGGTTCAAACACACAACCTTTCAGGTAATAACCAAGCACTTAGCCATTATGCCACCAGGGCTCCTTTTGTGTACAATACCCAAACCCATTGCTATTGAGTCAATTCCAACTCATACCGACCCTGTAGGACAGAGCAGAACTGCCCCATAAGGTTTCCAAAGCCGTAATCTTTATGGAAGCAGACTGCCACATCTTCCTCCCGTGGAGCAGCTGGTGGGTTCAAACCACGGACCTTTCAGTTGGCAGCCAAGCGCTTTAACCACTGCACCACCAGGGCTCTTTTTAATTTGAATGGAATTTTAATTGGCCAAGGGTTACAATATAGATGCTGTCATCTGCATCTCAACTATTCTCATCAAGTGAGGTGAACTCATAACATTGCTGTCAGATTTGGCACCTGTGGGTCAGAAGGATGAAGTCATTGCCCACATTAAGACAGCGGGTAAGGGGAGACGTTGGAGGTCCCCCAGAGCCATCCACCAGGTCAGCATCCCTCCCGTGAGGCGGTCCGCCCAGACTGGTCCTGGCCCTCAGCGTCCCAGGTGTAGGTGCCTTGTGAACCACTGGGAACAGCACTGCTTTCCTCGGCTGTGAAATGAGTCTAACGGAGAACACCTTCCCAAACAGATGCTGTCACAA
>NW_004445117.1:0-955 GCF_000243295.1 Trichechus manatus latirostris | reverse complement strand
GGTGCCATCGAGCCGATTCCGACTCACAGCCACCTCATGGGACGGAGCAGAACTTCCCTATAGGGTTTTCTAGGCTGTTATCTTTAGGGAAGCAGATTGCCAGGTCTTTCTCCCACAGAGCTGCTGGTGGGTTCGAACCACCAACCTTTCGGTCAGTAGCCAAGTGCTTAACCACTGTGCCACTGGGGCTCCTCTCCTCAGAACCACCTCACGGTAGTCCAAATCACCTTTCAGTGTACAAACGTTTCACATTACAATATGGCATCTAATTCAACCTTCTTAAAAACATCACGAGACATTTATCACTCATTCCTGAGTGTCGGAGGAAGAAAGTCAGCTCCTGTGGGAATTGAGCACCGATGGATGGATGAAGAAAACGGGAATAAAGCTTCGCTGGGAAGCAGAATCCAGAAAATAACGCTTGAAAACAATTATCAACGTGGAGAAACAGCTCCAAGGGACTGGGATTCGTTCAGAACACAATCCTCTTCCTGAATTCAAATAATAATAAATTAAGTTTAAATTAAGCAGAATAATCTTAACATGCGACAGAAATTAAAAAGAAAGAACACACCACTACTTCCTGCTCTTTCTTCAGTTAGAACACTAAGTGTCAGTCCACGTGAGAGCAGCAGAGCTTGATCATGAGGCAAGAGTCACTCACTAACAAAGCAGCAGAAAGGTCGGCGGTTCAAATCCACCCAGAGACGCCTTTCCTTCCTCCCCACCCATCAAATCCCTCTTCTGTTCCAAGAGCCAGCCTCAGCACCGTCAGACATCCTTGCTTGGTTCTGGATGACAGCATTCCGTAAATCACCACGTCCTATCATCTACTGCATACCTTCAAACAAAGGCTTTTGAAGGCAGTTTTAATATTAGTATGGCACTTTAAAAGACACAATACAATTTGACAAATGTCTCATTTAATCCTCTTTCTGTTAAGTATTACTATTAC
>NW_004445116.1:2597-8272 GCF_000243295.1 Trichechus manatus latirostris | reverse complement strand
AAGTACAATAAAATATAAAAAAATAAAAAGTAAAAAAAATAAAAAAATTTATCTGAAAAAAAAAAAGAAATAGTCACGTGATAGGAAGAAAGAATGAGAACTTATTCTCAACATTGAAAAAATAAATATAATTTATTCAAACAAATAAAACCCATTGCCACTGAGGTGATTCTGACTCACGGAGACCCTACAGGACAGAGTAGAATTGCCCCATAGGATTTCCAAGGAGCAGCTGGTGGATTCAAACTACTGACCTTTTGGTTAGCAGATCAGCTCTTAATCACTGTGCCACCAGGGCTCCATTTTAGTTTTATGAAAATTCAAGTCAATTTAATCCAGCAAATGCATTTCAGCACATAATACGGGGCACTTCTATGAGACAATTAAAAGTTGAGTAAAAAGAGATTTCAATCCTGAAGAAGTTTATACTCTAGATGTGAACATAGAGGGAAGAAGGCAAATTAAGAACAGACATTTATAATCATGGAACCAAATGATGGAAAGGGGTAATGAAGAATAAAAAGCACTTGTCAATATGCTAACACTATGGGGGCAGTTCTACTCTGTCCTAAAGGGTCACTATGAGTCAGAATCAACTCAACAGCAACAGGTTTGGTTTTTGGTTTTTAATATGCTTATTGATTTTTTTATTTAATAAATTATATAATTTCCAGCTGGGATTGACAAACTTTTTCTGTAAAGAGCCAGATGGTAAATATTATAGGTGTTGAGGGCCAAGAGGCCAAATTGAGGATGTTATGTAGGGTCCTTATATTTTAAGAAAGAGAACCCTTGTTCCACCCTACCCCAAAGCCAACATGCTTTCCACCCCATTGTCATCAGCTGAAGACCTTCGTGCAACGAAGAAAACTGGGTCTCTGCTTGAAATTCTCTTGTCGCCAGGAGACAGGCTGCCTAAACTTGGGCAGCTGGCCTGAGGCAAGGCGACTCACTAAGTCACTGATTCCTACTCGAATGCAATTCCACTGCTGAGTGCCTGGTAGCTGCCAACAGCAGAGACCCCAGTTTGAAGGTGGCACCAGCACAGGCACTGAGCAGTAGCGCTGGACGAAGCCAGGGAACCGGGGCAGAGGGGGACGCTCTGGGTGAGTTTCCAGGCTCACTGTGCTAACAGGCCAAACAAAAACACAGATCTACAGAATAAGAATCTACCTTACTTGCTTTGTTGACATGATAAAATGACTTAAATCATAAATACTGGGAAAACTGGATTCAAAAAGAAAACCTAGTGCCATGGAGTCAATTCTGACTCACGGCAACCCCACATGTTACAAAGTAGAACTGCTCCATCTGCTTTTCTTGGCTATAATCTTTATGGTAGCAGATCACCAGGCCTTTCTTTCATGGTACCGCTGGGTGAGTTCAAACCACCAACCTTTAGGTTAGTAATTGAGCGCAAACTGTGCAGCACCCAGAGAACTTGGAAAACTGGATAGCCATGTGGAAAAGATAAAATTAAATGCTTGCTCACAGCATATGCCAGGGTCAATTGCAAATGGATCAGAGATTTAAATGTAGGTAACCAAATCATGAAACACTAGAAGATATGTACATCTAGAGATAGATGATATATATGTATATACGTGTGTATGTATGTATAGAGACGGGGGAGAGAGAGAGAGAGAGACAAGGATGCCCTCTGTTTAGCATTGTGTTGGAGGTAGTAGCCAATGCAATTAAGCAAGAGAAAGCGTAAGAAGCATAAGAACTGAAAAGAGAAAGGTGAAACTTTCTTTAGTGACAGATAATAAGATTATATATCATAATAAAAACTGAAAAGAATCAGTTCAGGACAGGGACTAGAAGGCAGGAGGGGACAGAAAAGCTGGTAATAGGGAACCCAAGGTTGAGAAGGGAGAGTGTTGACATGTCATGGGGTTGTTAACCAATGTCATAAAACAATATATCTACTAAGTGTTTAATGAGAAACTATTTGTTCTGTAAACCTTCATCTAAAGTACAATTAAAAAAATTAATAAAAAAAAGAATCAATAAAAACTACTACAAGCAATAAGAGGACTTAGTAAAGATATAAAATTACAGCCTTAGCAGGTTATAAAATTCACATTAAAGGATCAATAGCCTTCATATATACAAACAAAAAACATATAATGGAAGAAAAGCCCCACTTCCAATGGAAAAAATGAAAATAAAATACCTAGATATAAAATGTCCCAAACCTATATGATTACAGTTATACAACAGTTCTGAAAGAGACAAAAAGTAAACACGACCAAGTGAAAGAATATACCATGTACTTAAAAGGGGCTAGACATATCAGATATTCAAATAGACAAGAAAGCCTTCATAATGAAAACATTTTGATACTGGCATACAAATAGACATAGAAATGGGACAGCATGGAAAATTTGGAAATAAACCCACTCATGTGTGAAATTTATAGTAAATAAATATAGTAAATATATATAGTCTAGTACAATTGAGGTAGCATTTCAGACGAAAGGGGAAAAGAAGCAATATTGGGATATCTGGATAGCCACATGGAAAAAGATAAAATTAGACCCATTCCTCACAGCATATTTCAGGATAAATTCCAAATGAATCAAAGATTTAAATGCAAGTAACCAAATCCTCAAGGAGCCCTGGTGGTGCAATGGTTAAACGCTTGGCTGCTTACTGAAAGGTTAGCGGTTCGAACCCACTCAGTGGCTCCAAGGGAAAAAGAGTTGGCAATATGCTTCTGTAAGATTACAGCCTAGAAAACCCTATGGGGTAGTTCTACTCTGTTAACATGGGGTCGCTATGAGTCAGAATCGAGTTGATGGCACCTAACAACAACCAAATCATAGAGCACAAGAAGAAAACACAGGTGAACGTCTCTAATCTGGGAGTGAAGAAAATTTTCCTAAGATTCCTAATCCAGAATCAATAAGGCAAAAAATAGTATATTTGGTTATATAAAAGAAAAGAAAACATTTGCATAGACACATACACACATGACAATTGGGAAAAAGATAAATGACATGTTGGGAAAATATTTGGTTCTTATTTACAGATGAAATGTCAATATTACTATCAAAATCTCTATTATACAAATAGTTTCAAAAAATAGAGCACAAAAAAGGCCGGCAAACATAAAGCGATCTAGAGAGACAAACAAACAGTATACAGCAAAGAAATGCAAATGGCTCTTAAGCATAGGAAAATATGCTCAACTTTACTCATAATAAAATAAGTACAAATTAAACCTACTAAGATGTTGTTTCTCCCCCACCAGAATGGCAAAAAACCCAACAGTTAGACAACCAACTCTGTTGGCAAAGCTGTTGGGAAACAAGCATGCTCATATATTGTGGGAAAGAATAAAGAGTGCAACTCCTGTGGAACGAAATTTGGAGATATCTAGCAAAATGACGTATGTATTTACCCAGCCATCCTACTTCTAGGAATATATCATAAAGATACATTGGTTAAAACATTGAGACATATGTACAAAGCTGTTAATTTCAATATCAAAAATAAACTCACTGCCATCAAGTCATTTCCAACTCACGATGACCCCCATGTGTTTCAGAGTAGAACTGTATGTCACAGGGCTTTCAATGGCTGTAATCTTACAGTAGATCACCAGGTCTTTCTTCCATGGCTCTACCAACCTTTCAGACCAAACCATTTGTGCAGTATTATCAGTAAGAGCAAAATCTGGAAACATCTCAAATACAATTAATAGTGGACTAGTTGAATGAACTATGGAGCATCCACACAATGAAGTATTTTGCAGCTGTAAAAAAAAGAATGGAAATAGCTCTATATCCAACTACGGATATAGTGAAAAACCAGATGAAGAAGAGTAAGTATAGTTTACCATCTTTTATCTAAGAAAGGAGGATATGAATGCATGCATGTATATATTTTGTCTTTAAAACAAAGGATGAAAACATAAACCGTAAAATAAACAAAATAGTTTCAGGGAGAAGAGAGAAGCAAGACTTCTTTGAATATATTCCAAAGATTTGAGCTTGGAATCATGTAAATATTTTATATAATTATATAACAAAGTTAAATTTGAAAAAAATTAATCCTAAAATGTGAAAGAAAAATGAAACGAACCTAAATGTATATCCAGTTGGTGGCATAATCACACAGAGAAGTATCCAAGTGACTTTAAAACACAGTTGTACATATCCATTGGGATTTACCCTAAAGACAAAAGAAAGGCAAAAAAATCATAGTATTGGTGGTAATGCTAGTTTTGTTATTCTGAGACTGTTGAAATTAAGCAAGTGAGTGACTATGCTGATGTCACTGACAATTGAGATTTTCAGGTGAAGTAAAAACCCTATAACCACAAATTTGAATTGTAGCATTGTAGTATGAGTATGAATTGATGATGTATTTTATATACAAATTTGTATATCTACATGTATTTGTGTGTTTATATGTATGTGTGTGTATTCATATATGTATATAAGTTGATAATTGTTGAAGGAGTACATGAAAGGTTTATTATGTTATTCTCTCTGCTTACGTATTTTGGATTTTCTGTAATAAAAACTGTATCTATCATCTATCCATCCATCCATCCATCCATCCATCCATCCATCCATCCATCCATCCATCTCCTAGCTCTGAGCTCTGGCCAATGAAAAGACTGAAAGTAAAAATGATGAACTCAGGAGTAAAGAGCATCCCTAGTGCCTAAAACTGCAGTCTCCAGAAACCTTTTAACCACAAAAGGAACCAAGACTTTTTGGAGAAACAGCTGATTCCACATCTGGGCAGAAAATGTACAATGTAATGTTAGAACTGTCAAAGACAACAATCGAAGACTATGGAGGTCATATCAAAAACACTCAGGAGCCGATCTGAAGAGTCTACCACTGGCCAAATATGGGATAATTTGATCAGCAGTGAGGATAACAAGAAAATGGATAGAAACACATCAGATATGTTTAAATCAATGATTTCATAACGATAATTAAGGGGGGAAAAAAATCTCATTGGTTACCTTTGGAGGATGCTAGGGAATCAGCTCTTATTTTGAAAATTGGTTAAGGGAAAGAATTGAGCATTAATTCTGCCTCTCCTATTATGAACTATATACCACAGCATAACCAAGTAGCTGATGAGAAGTTCTTCCTTATTATTCTCTCAAATAAATGAAGAAAGAATAATAGATTAGAATATCACCATTTTGCAACCCCTAATGAAGTAGATAAATTAGATCATCAGGAGCTGCTAACATTACAAAGAGAAACAAGGAGATATTCTGCCCGTTTTAACTATAGAGTAGTATTGCCAGACAAATCAAACTTGAATCTGATACACGTTAAATATCACTAGCAATATCCAGACTGTGGGAAACTCTATAGGCAAAACTCAATTTTTCAACAACAACAAAATTGTAAGAAGAAAAAGAGATGGAGCAAAACCCTATAGACTAAAGGAAACAAGTCAAACAATTGAAATGTGTGGTTTTTGTTTGGATCCAAATTCCAACAAGCAAAGTTGTAAAAAAAAATTTACAAGAAAATTGGGGAAATGTGACCACTCACTGGGTATTGGAGCCTTGGTTAGGGGCTCGGCTGCTAGCCAAAATGTCGGCAGTTTGAATCCACCAGTCGCTCCTTGTCTTACAGGGTCACTATGAGTCAGAATTGACTCCACAACGGAGTTTTTGGTTTGGACTCGGT
>NW_004445116.1:0-1475 GCF_000243295.1 Trichechus manatus latirostris | reverse complement strand
CTGAGTCACATGAGGTCGCTATGAGTTGAAATCAACTAGACAACAACAACAGAGATTAATTTAGTAAAGCGTTAGATTCATTCAGCATATCATGTGTAGCTCTCTTTTTTAAATGAAATTTTTTATTTATCTATAGGAGTACTTTATATACTAATGGTTATTAATTATTTCGGTGTATTATATATATTGAAAATATGTTTCCTAGTTTGCAGATTGTTACTTTTTTATTGTGGTGGAAATACATACATCAAAACAAAAAAAAAAATTCCATAATTTTTACATGTACAGTTCAGTGGCATTGATTACATTCTTCAAGTTAAACGCAAACATTCTTGGTATTTTTTCCAATTTATCCCACTACCAGGAACGTATATTCAATGCATCCTTAGCAAACATTCCCTCTTTCCCTCTCCCTCTCACACCTGGTAACCTGGTAATTAATGATTTTTGGTTTCTATACATTGCTTCAGAGTCCTGGTAGCACACTGGTTATGCGCTTGGCTGTTAACCAGAAGGTCAGCAGTTCAAACCCACCGGCTGCTCTCTGAGAGAAAGATGTGGCAGTTTCTGTAAAGATTTACAGCCTTGAGAACCCTACGGGGCATCTCTACTCTGTTCTACAGGGTCACCACGAGACAGAATCAACTTGATGGCGATTTTTTTTTTTTTTAAATATACATTTGCTTATTTCCTACAAGTGAGATCATACAGTATTCTTTTAGGACTGATTAACTTATTTCACTCAGCATAATGTTTTCTAGGTCCATCCATGTTGTGGCATGCACCAGGACCCTGTGACTCTTGTTTTAGCACTGTCTGAAAAATATTTAACATCTTTAATATGTTTGGGTTAACATTGATGATGAAATATTGGGTATTGTTTAGGTTACTGTGGGCAAAGAAGTTGTCATCTTATTTTTTAAAGTTTTATTTTATGGTATTAATGATTTCTGAAGGAGCCTTTGGGGGTACAAACAGTTAAACACTCGACATAAGCTGGCAAAAAGTTTGGCCTTGAACCCACCCAGCGGCGCCGCGGAAGACAGGCCTGACAATCTGCTTTGGAAAGGTCTGTCTTGAAAACCCTATGGAGTGCATCTCTACTCTGTACATATGGGGTCGCTATGAGATGGGATTGACTCGACGGCAACGGAAAACAGCAAAACTCTTTTGGATTAGTAGCTTGGCAGAATTGACTGCTCAGTTTATTAGTTAATGTACAAAAACATACCATCCTCAGTCACTCAGCCACTAGGAAATGTTTCCAGATTACTGAGACATAGTTCTCTGATGTAATTTTTTTTTAAATTTAAAAACAAATATTATTATTGTCTGTAATTCAAATTACTATTCTCTCCATAAAAGCACTACACCCCAAACTGTTGCATTTATGGAAAGCTGATGACAAAATGCTCAATTTTAGCTGACATTTACATTTAATGTTGTCTCTACTCCCTTATTCAAGGTCTCTTTCA
>NW_004445115.1:6928-8312 GCF_000243295.1 Trichechus manatus latirostris | reverse complement strand
TGCTGCTGCTGCCGCTCTCATCCCCTCACACGTTTAAGCCTTTTAATATACTGTAAAGTCTATTTTCCGACATTGTGAATAGAGAAGATACTGTGATACCTGACGGTGATGGTATCAGTAGCAAATTGCATAGTGCAAAGGACCTAGGTGACATGAATTCACAGACATCCCTGTATGAATACAAACTGTGACTGTAGAATAGTCACAAATGTTTTTCATTTGCCTTTTTGAATCATTGTTTTATAGTCAGAGCCTGTATGTCTGTGTGGTGTATGTGTGTGTATGTGTGCATGTGCGTTATTTAATTGGTTGCATTCTCCTCTCCCATCATAAAATGTTAGGTTAGAGCTAGACGGAATCTTAGACGTAACTTGGTCCTGTTGCTATTGTTAGTTGTCATTGAGTCAGCTCCAATTCGTGGCGACCTTGTGTATAACAGAACAAAATGTTGCCTAGTCCTGTGCCATATTCATGATTGTTGGTATGTTTGAGTTCATTGTTGTGGCTATGTGTCAGTTCATCTCACTGAGGGTTTCCCTCATTTTCACTGACCCTCTACTTTACCAAACATGATGTCCTTTTATAGCAATTGGTCTTTCCTGATAACAGGTCCAAGGTAAGCAAGCCGAAGTCTTGCCATCCTTGCTTCTAAGGAGCACTCTGATTGTATTACTTCTAAGACTGATTTGTTCATTCTTCTGACAGTCCATGGTATATTCAATATTCTTCACCAACACCACAATTTGAATGCATTAATTCTTCTTCTGTCTTCCAATTTGCTCCTAAAACTCATTGCCATTGAGTCGATTCTGACTCATAGTGAACCTGTAGGACAGAGTAGAACTGCCCCATAGGGTTTCCAAGGAGCAGCTGGTGGATTTGAACTCCCAACCTTTTGGTTAGCAGTCAAGCAGTTAATCATTGTGACACAGGGCTCCAGTACCCTCATAATATACAGGAAGAGACTGAGGCTCAGAGAGGAGGAATGACTAAAGTCAAACAGCCATATTTCTGGAAGTAAGTCCCCCTTCGTTTTTCCCCACTCAAGCAAAGCAGAATCATTCTGCTAGTTTCCCAGCTCTTCTCCTCTCTGCCTTTTTCCTTCCCATTGAATCAATTGCCAGTTTCTGTTTAAATCACTACCTCTCTGATGTGACCTTGCTGCCATCATCCTACTCACAGTCGCTGGTTGGCAAATGATTTTTGAAGGTGGTAATCATAATTTTACTATTATTAAGGCTGACTGATGTTTACAAACTTGAAACACAGATCTGTGATGATTGCAAAGTGCGTGACATGCTAGGCCTATGAATTTGAAGGTTTCAAATTACTGATTTAATTAGAATTGTTGATGCATAAATAAGGAGATTGAGTATAACAACAT
>NW_004445115.1:5793-6713 GCF_000243295.1 Trichechus manatus latirostris | reverse complement strand
GCAAATTGATATAATTTTTTTACAAATAACATTTTATATCTCACTATAAACTCTTTGTAAACTTCATTTTAACGGAGGTATACTACTCCACTCAGCATCCATCCAATAGCTTTATGCTGATTGCCTCTTATGCAGCCAAGTGGTAATTCAGAAAGTGCCGCAGGCGTAACCGTGTCTTAAAGTCAACAAGAATCTGAGCTCATACAATGCAAGACTGTGTATCAGTTTTCTGTTGCTGTTGTAACAAATTGCCACAAATGCAGTAGCTTAAAACAACGTATTTTTTATCTTACATTTCTGGACATCAGAAGTCCAAAATCAGTCTCACTGGACTAAAGTCAACGCGTAAACAGGGCTGGCTCTTTCTTCAGGGGATAATCCGTTTCTTTGCCTTTTTTCAGCTTCTAGTGGCTGCTTACATTCCTTGGCTCACGGCCTCTTCCTGGCATCGCTCCAACCTCTGCTTCCATTGTCACATCTCCTACTATAACTCTGACCCTCCTGCCTCCCTCTTATAAGGACCCTTGTGATTACTTTGGGCCCACCTGGATAATTCAGGATAATCTTCTTATCTCAAGATCCTTAATTTAAACACATCTGTAAATTCCTTTTTGCTATGCAAAGTAGCATTCACAGATTTTGGAGACTGGGATGTGGACATCTTGGGGAGGCCATTATTCTGTCTACCACAGACTGCATTCACTGTAAGATGCCCTGCACGCTTATCAATTAAACTGACACACGTCCTTGCCCATAAAACACATCTCAGTCTCACATATTTTAAAAATGTGACACAACGTGTATGTATCTTGTTATTTCACAATGAAATATAGACTGCATTGAGCATAGGTATCGATTAGTTCCTGTGCTAGATACTACGGATACCATGGTGAAAATTAGTGACATTATCTGCCCTCAGT
>NW_004445115.1:0-4324 GCF_000243295.1 Trichechus manatus latirostris | reverse complement strand
TTACTGCATGAATAAGAGTTATAGAGATGTGTTTGCACTGTTACAAGTTATTCTTGTATACCACTGTTTAATATTTTTTAAAAAATACATAAAATGTAGTCTAATTTAAGGTCAAGAAAATAATATTTGCAAATGGGCGGTGCAAACAGTTAAGCACTCTACTACCTGCCGAAAGATTTGTGGTTCAAACCCACCTAGAGCTGCCTCAGAAAACAGGCCTGGTGATCGGCTTCTGAAGGGTTACAATCTTGAAAATCCTATGAAGTGTGGTTCCACTCTAATACACATAGGGTCACCTTGAGTCAGAATCGACTTGACAACAACTAATAACAACAACAAATCATATGAAATTAACATTCCCATGAAAGGATTCTATTTGGACTGTAAGCAAAATGAATTAGACTAGCAATCTTAGTAGAAGAATTAACATTGATTAATTTAAAAATTATAAAATGGTATTTGGACACTTACATGCTAGCTTGCTTCTTCTATACTAATACAAATGAAGAGAAATGGAAAGGATTAGCAATAAAGATGATCAATTCCTTGGAAAATAGACTATGAGTGAAATATTGGAGTTTTTTTTATCATTATTATTAAAGAAAAATAAAAACTAAGAGTACCCAGTCCTGCTGCTGCTGATGCAGAGCACTGTTTGAAACATCCTCCGAGAGAAAAGTCAGTACAAAGACTAATTTAAAGATGCTAGAGAACAAGGAAGGAGCCCTGGTGATGCAATGATTAAGTACTTAGCTGCTAACTGAAAGGTTGGCAGTTGAAACCCACCAGCTGCTTTTTGGGAGAAAAGACCCAGTGAGCTGCTCCCACAAAGATCTCAGCCCAGGAAACCCTATGGGCTAGTGTTATTGTATTCTATAGGGTTTCTATGAATTGGAATCAACTCAAGGTCACACAACAACAGAAAACAAGACAATAATTATAGGAAAAATGCCCTTCGTGTTTCAGGAAGGGACTGTGATATAGTGTAATACTTATTGAATTTGCCCCTGAATCCAAAAAAACGAAAACCAAAGTCATTGCCATTGAGTCATACCAATTCATGGCAACCCTGTAGGACAGAGTAGAACTGCCTCAAGGGTTTCCAACGCTGTAATCTTTACGAAAGCAGACTGCCACATCTTTCTCCTGAAGAGCTGCTGGTGGGTTTCAACTGCTGACCTGTTAGCAGTCCAATGCTTAATAACCACTGCGCCACCGGGACTCCTTGCCTTTGAATAGAGGCAATAATTCTTCCCCTGAGAGTTGTCCTAGCCACACGTGGCTATTGAGCATTTCAAAAGTAGCTAATCTGGATTGAGATGTGCTGCAAGTATAAAATACATATCAGATTTTGAAGACTGAGTAGGAAATAATAGAAGAATATAAAATATCTCATTGATAATTTTTATATTAGAGATTGAAATGCTAATATCTTCAGTATATTGAGTTAAATAAAATATTAAAATTAATTTCACTTGTTTTTCCTTTTTTAATATGGCTACTAGACGCTTTAAAATTACATGTGTGACTCACACTGTATATCTATTGGACAATGCTAGTATTTACAGAAAACTGTAGACAAGAGGGGATTAGAAAGGAACTCTGATTTTCGCCATATTTTTTTAAAATAGAAAACCAACTAATTTTCACCTAAAGGAGAGGAGGAAATTAGAAGCTTGAGGAAGGAGAAGACTGCCAGAGCCATCTTACATGTTAACCATTCATTCATTCATTTATTCAATATTTGCTGCCCTCCTATGATATGCCAGGTACCCACGGTACAGTGGTGAGCAAAATGGACAAGAGATAGACCTTGTCCTTATGGAGCTTACGTTACATCTCCGGTGGTTGGAGACAGACAATAAACAAGATAAATAAGTAAAATGTGTTGTATGTTCAGAGACTGGTTTGTTTTTTAAGCTACATATGGATTTCAGGATGAATGTTTACTTTTACAAAATAGGCAGTCTTCATAAAATGCTTGGAGAAAATGTTACCTTCCTTTAGGAGTAAGATATTATTAGCCAAATAACCAGGGTTGTAAGAGGTTGTGATCACCTTTGGGTCTGAACTTGTAATTTGGCAATAAGTGCTATTTTTATTATTATTATGATTACCATTTCATTTTTATAGATCTTTGGATATATATTTTTAAAAAAAGCTGCGGTCAAAACAGCATTTAATTTTCCTGAAGAAGTAAACAGTCTTACTATTCATAAATTATGCATACTGATTTGAATTAAACGTTTTGAGATGGTTTTCACAGTGAAATCTGGGCATAATACCAGTCTAAGTACCAGTCATTGTTTATATCATGTTTCAAAATTTGTACTATTTCCAGGCTACCAAAATATTTGCCTTTAGTAGAAATACTCAATATTTTCTATTAGCAAAATCATAGGATGTCAAAACAGAAAGAAAACCTCACTGTGTATGCAACCCAAGAATTTGTTACCTTTTCCAGGAAAAAGTGTATGAATTTCCCAACTATCTACCACATAATTACATTTCTTTGAGTTTTCACATTTTATCTTTAAAAACTTATATGAATTTTATATTGCTCTATAATATAGATACATGTGTTTGATATAAAAATGATTCCACCAAATCTTCAAACAAAATTGACATTCCAAAAGATAACCCCTGTCTCTTCTGTAACTTTGTGTGTCCCTGGCAACCCATTGCACAGCTCTAGAAACTATAAACCCTGTGGAGCACAGTCCTATTCTGCAACACATGGGGTTGCCATGAGTCAGAATCGACACAATGGAAACTGGTTCAGAGTTTTTTGTTTGTTTTAGAGACTGTAAAATTCTAGAGAAATCCAAACTAGCAGAAACCTCTGTTCCAGGTATCTACGTAGGAAGTGTTCTTTTTACCCCTTTGTTGGAGTCAAAACCAACCTCAAAATGTTATGAGTAAGAAAATAGATGGTGAAATGATTTGTTTGGGTTGTATGACAGTTACAGAGGTGAGACTTCAGCTCAGGGCTCCTAATTCCTTGCCTTGTAGACTGCGCTACAGCAGCATCATAACATGTCTTTTGAGTGGCTCATCACTCAAGGGGATTTCCCATCCCAAGAAATATTTGTGGATAACAAGGACCCATGGAGAATATGATTAAAGAAAGACAGGCCGCTGTGGCCCTCAACTTTTCCTGGCAATCAATAGTGCTATCAGGAAGGATGCCAGAGAAAAGAGTCAAGCAAAGAAAAAAGGGTTTACTAAAAATTGGCGTCTTGCTTTGCAGCTGCTACATGAACTGTACTTGGGAGTCAGGAAGACGTGATCTGTTGACTAACTTAGATAGTAAATAGAAAAAATCTTTTTGTAGAACCGTCTTCTTTTTTTATCTTGAAATCACATTTTTCATTAACTGAGTTTTGCCCTTAAACTATTTCATAGTCTTTCAGTCTTTAAAAATAAAAAAAAAAAAAATTGAGGAAAACATTTTGTTTCATTGAAACAAAATACTTCCTACATTTATTTCTTAGAGATGGCAAAGGTGGAATTCACTTTTGATGAACTGCTACAAGGAAGGAAAGATGAGGCAAAACATAACTGAAATGCTTGGAGCCCCTCATTAACCAAGCTGTACTAATAGATGACAGCTTCCCAGAAATATAGCTAAGTATAGGGACAAGTAAGTGAAACTGGGTGGTTTTAAAAGAGAGACACTATTTGTATATCTGTGATTTTCTCACCTCACTTTCTGTTCTATGATATTGTAATTTTGTTCATGTGTTTGAGACATCAGTTCCAGTTCATGGTGATTGCTATGTAAGTGTAATCACCAAAATGAGATTTCTTTTATAGATGTGATGTTTGATTTAATCTTCTGGGTAACATTTTTTATTCAAATTCCTAAAACTAAAATAGTGTTTCTAATTAAATATTTTCTTCCCTTCATTAAGAATGATTATTTAAAATGTTGAATAAAATATCTTATACTTCACTGAGTTCTCTGCTCCAATTCCGTCTTAATTACTGCTTCCCTCCATTATTTTTAATGGTTCATATGGCCATGGAAAGAATACTTATCCATATCCATAGGGAAGTTATTCATAGATGAGAAAATCAAATGAGTAAATAAATAACAACCTGAAGAGCTACAGTATATTTGGGCATCTGTATGCCTGAATTATGTGATTTTAAATAAAAATTTGTTTATGGTATTCCAATCCTTTCGTTCTCTTACCTTTATAAATAGAAGACTACTTACAGTACCAACTGAAACTAATTTCTTTCTTGTAACTTTGGTAATTGTTTTCTATTCCTTGTTTGTTAAAATACATACTTAAGTCCTTTCTATTTGTGGCAACAG
>NW_004445114.1:7688-8613 GCF_000243295.1 Trichechus manatus latirostris | reverse complement strand
GGCCAAACCACAGAAAACCATAGCCTTGCCAAGTTGATGCATAACAAACCATCATACCATTTCAGGGTAGAGCTAGAGTAGCCTTTACTCTGGGGCTACTTTAGCCTTACTATTAAAGCATGGCTGTTTTGGGTTTCTACTAAACATCCTGGTTGTTCAAAGAGCTCTTCCTTTGTGCCAAGTCACAACTCATGCATCTCCAGCCCTGTATGAACTTATAGCTCACCAGTCATTCTTTGCTCAGCCTCATGTATGTGTCTTTGCCCTACACATACATGATTTATGTGCAGCAACTAACTTGGGTGGATCCCTATGCAGATTTCTACAGTGCGCTCTCTCTCTCTACATAGATCCTCCTGTTTGGCTCTTATCCCGATAAATATCAGCCAACATAGCCTCTCTGAACTCTAATATCTGTCTCTTGATCTCAGCAAGACCACCATGTGGCACAGTCAGGATAGTGTCTCTGAGCAGGAAGCTGGGGAATGGCAGGGCTCATGCCTTTATTTCCCTTCTATCAGGGATCACAGTTCTGCAAGGCCTGTTTTCCAATGTCTGAAAACAGTCATTTCATATATTTTGTCCTGTTTTCTAGTTGTGTACAGTGGGATGGCATGTCCAGTCCAAGTTATACGACTGAAAACAGGAGTCTGGTCTGTTTTTAAACTATTTTTAGTGGCAAAATTCTCTTTTCAGATGAAATCTGCCATACGAACATGATCTAGCAGAGGGATAAGTGTGAGAAATCCTGGTGTCCCTGAATGTTTAAGTCTGTATTGTTGCACACAATTCTTTCATTATTTGTGAAACCCTTTGGAGCTCCTCTATAGGCATTAATTTTGAAAATCATTGTCTAGGCCAGTGTGCAAAGTGGAGCTATCAGAAAAGGGAGAAAATGATGCTTAGGAGTACTGGAAAAATACTC
>NW_004445114.1:6705-7588 GCF_000243295.1 Trichechus manatus latirostris | reverse complement strand
AAAATTTCTATTTTGGGTAAATGTTTTATGACGAGCAAGATCTGTTAAAAGAATAAAGCTTTTAAATACTTGATAAATAAACAAATACATATATGTAGGTCACAGAATGTGTGCTTTGTTTTGTTTTTTACTAATAGAAGTGAATGATCAAAATAGCTTGAAAGCCTCTGGATTAGAT
Organism: Trichechus manatus latirostris; assembly: GCF_000243295.1. Taxonomy (NCBI): domain Eukaryota; kingdom Metazoa; phylum Chordata; class Mammalia; order Sirenia; family Trichechidae; genus Trichechus; species Trichechus manatus. The sequence continues at coordinate 7,410 of NW_004445114.1, read as the reverse complement.
CAGGGATCAGCCAACCTTGTCTATAAGGGCTAGATAGTAAATATTTCAGGCTTTGCAGGCCATATGGTCCCTGTCAAAACTACTCGACTGTGCTGTTATAACATGAAAGTGGCCGTAGGCTATAAGTAAATGAGCATGGCTATGTTCCAGTAAGAGTGTATTTACCACAACAGAGGACCAGATTTGACCCACAAGTCATAGTTTATTTTCTCTTGGTCTAGATGATTTCTGAAGACCTTTTCAGCTAGATGATTTCTGAAGACCTTTTAGCAGGTATCTTTTGGCTCAACCTAAATCTGCAAACTGTAGTGGGGCAGAGTGGAGCATCTTCAATACCTCTTTCTGCTATCTATTCTTACAGGGTTAATATAATTTACACCAATTGATCTCAATCTGTATATATACACACACACATCTTAACAGCATTCAAATATATACCAAAATATCTTTACAATAGCAAAGTGGTTAAAATGCAGACCCTAGACTCATACAGAAGAGGTTCAAATCTCATCTCCACTGGGTAAAGCTAGACTCAGTTTTATTACTTCCCTGGCCCTCCATCCCTACCATGTATAATACAGATATTCTAACAGCTACCTCGCAGGCCTGTTGTGAGACTTGAAGGAGAAAATGTATTTCAAAGCTAATACAGAAGCTAAGTCTTAAGGAAATTAGGAAGCTCACCTGAGCTTCCAGCTAACACGA
>NW_004445114.1:4713-6066 GCF_000243295.1 Trichechus manatus latirostris | reverse complement strand
AGATCTTCCAATAATCCATTACTGTCAAGTCTGTTCGGATTCACAGTGACCTTATAGGGCAGAGTAGAGCTGCCCTATAGGGTTTTCAAGGCTGTAATCTTTATGGAAGCAGACTGCCACATCTTTCTCCCACGAAGTAGCTGGTGGGTTTGAACTGCCGCCGGCCTTTCTGTTAGCAGTCAAGTGCTTAACCACAGTGCCACCAGGGCTCCAATATTGTATTATTATTATTATTATTTTAGATTCACTACTTTGATGTCAGTGCCTGGAGAGAAAGGACTGGAAAATTGACGCTAGTCTGGGAGGGTTTCTGGTTAAGCCATCACCAGGTGTCATGCCCCACTGGACCAGCAGCAGGAGTGGCTCCAAGGGGCATAGGTCAGATTCCAAATAATAAACAGATGCAGTAAAAGCCAGGTTGATCAGACAAGGCTTTATTAGGGAACTCACAGAAAGAGATCTGTGCCAGAAATCTCGCGATGGGCAGTGAAGCTCCCAGAGTCACCCAGGTAGAGGTCCACGCACGGTAGTGAGGAACAGGTGTTTGTATAGAATAGAACAATGTGCCTACCTGCAGTGCAGTCTAAGCAATAATTAATGGGGCTGTTTTTGTACTAGTTAATGAGTTTCAATTGATGTTACCGTGAAGTCAGGTGCATTTTTTCCTGGCCAGGTCACTGCTCGGTCAGGCACTCTGGTTTTTCCCCAGAGTCCTTTGTGAACAGGATATATCTTGTATTGTTCAGGGCCCTCTCTCTAGGTACTTATGGCACATTTCCCAGATGCCAGCAACTCAGCACTGTGGCGTATATAAAGGAAGTCTATCACGTGTCAATATCTTCAGAGAGCTTGGAGAGAGAAACACAAATATAAAAAGCTAACAAGCACCAGGCTTCTTGGATAGAGATATCAATGGACACACTCAACAGAGTCCTTGGGCTTTGGAGTCACACAGACCTGGATTCCAATTCCTGCCCTTCCACTCTCCACCTTAGTAGACATTCAGAGTAATAATAATGATAGCAATGTTGTTGTTGTGGGTTGCCGTTGAGTTGGCTCCGACTCCTGGCAACCCCAGTACAAGAGAACAAGACATTGTCCGGTCCTGCACCACCTTCACTATCATTGGTATGCTCAAGTCCATTGTTGCAGCCACTGTGTATTTTGAGTGCCTTCAAACCTAAGGGGCTCATATTCTGGCACTATATCACACAATATTCTGTTGTGATCCATTTTTCATTGCTAATTTTCAGAAATAAATTGCCTGTCTTAGTCTGGAAGCTCCACTGAAACCTGTCCCCCATAGGTGACCCTACTAGTATTTGAAATACTGGTGGCATAGCTTCCAGCATC
>NW_004445114.1:2738-3719 GCF_000243295.1 Trichechus manatus latirostris | reverse complement strand
GAGAAAACTCTGCTTAATGGCACAAGTGGTTTACGATCAAATGGTAATCTACAGGTTGGCAGTTCAAACCCACCCAGCAGTGCCACAAAAGCAAGGCCTGGCAATCTGCTTCTGTTAAGATTACAGCCAAGAAAACCCTATGGGGCAATTCTACTCTATAACACGTGGGGTCACCATGAGTCAGAATTGACTCCAGGGAAACTAAAAACAGCAAGAACATTCTGAGGCAGGCGGGTGGGGTTCCATTCTTGGTGCGGATGCTCAGAGCTGGGCACACCCTGGGATGCCCTGACTCTACCGCTGTGCCAGACAGCCTTATAAACAGGCAACGCTGCCCTTCTTGAGAAGTCATAAGCTCTTTTCCATTTCAATTGACAGGGAAATATTTATCCAGGGTTACAAAAATCCTCCAGGAAGGTATTACATGAAAAAAAAGAAAGAAAGAAAGAATTTTCTTGCTGTATTGGAGAAGCAGCGCTTTCCTTTTGACTTTTCATAAGGCATAAATTTGATAGCAACAGAAACGCCAGAGACACAATGTTAGCTAAACTGCTGGTGAAGGCATATTGCAGAGAACATGGGGAGCACTGTGTCCTTGCCTCTGTTATCCTGAGCACACACTTGTCTCCAGTATCTCTTGTATTCCTCTTCCCTCCAAGGTGAACTCACCAGGGACTCTACCTTCCTGTTGATGCTCTTAAAATGCCTGTTTTAATCCACGCTGCCAGCTCCCTTGCAGAACCCAAGCGGACAGGCAACAATGCAGGGGTCTGGATTTCAGAAATTTGGCAGCGCTCTCAGGGGCCCTGTAAGAACTAGTCCTTACTGTCTGTGGCTGACTTTTTAAAGGCACCCCCTTGCTCTTCAGTAAGATTGTCATCAAGGTGGTGACATTAGGACCAAGGAGAGGTTTTAGATGGGGGTTTGCCATTTGCTCAGTGCTACCAGCAGCTAATGGTCAGTTCCAATGATGCATTTGCT
>NW_004445114.1:0-1424 GCF_000243295.1 Trichechus manatus latirostris | reverse complement strand
TGGTGGCACAATGGTTGAACTCTCAGCTGGTAACCAAAAAGTTGGCAGTTCAAACACACCAGCCACTCAGAGGGCGATAAGACCTGGCAATCTGCTTCTGTACGGATTACAGTCCAGGAAACCCTACGAGGCAGTTCTATTCTGTCCTATAGTTTCGTTATGACTTGGAATAAACTTAAGGGCACGCAACAACAAAACTTGATTGGAGCAGATTACCAGGTCTTTCTCCCAAGGAGTCACTGGGTGGGTTCAAACCACCAGCCTTTGGTTAGCAGCCAAGTGCTTAACCATTTTGCAACCAGGGCTCCTTTGGCAGCATCTTACTCTGATGCAAATACCAGCCTTGTCAGTGGCTATGTGACCCTTGCTGTGACTTAACCTCTCTGAGCCTTGGTTTCCTCGTCTGTAAATAAACTTCTGTCTCAGGAGCCAGTCACCATTTCTGAACCTTTGGGTAGAAGAGAAAAGGGAGGCAGGAATCAGCACCTGATTGAGCCTCTGCTGTGTGCCAGACATGGGTACATGTGCTTTCTGATTACACCTGCTCCAGCACTCTTGCAGCTAAGTATTTCTCCTTCTTCAGTCAAAGAGTACATACTAATCTGTTTGGGCTTCTGAAAAAATTCCTGCAGAGCAGTGGTTTCTGACCCATATTCCCACCCACACACCCATCAAGTGGTTAATTTTGTTCAACGCATACTGGTTGTTTTGTAAAAGCAAGGTGAGTTTGTCCAGGTCCTTTAATGCACTTCAGTCCCATAAACATATATTGCTACTATCCCTTCATTCATTCAGCAAGCACGCATTGAGTTCCTCTTGTGTTTCTGGCCAACTGTGAGATGCCAGGTGTCCCATGGTGAACAGGTACACCGGCTTCCCTCCAGGGCCAGTTGGGTGAGTAATTGGTCGTAGCTGAAGCAGACACTGCCAGCCTCAGCCTGGGCTAGGAGACATAGAGGAGAAGCTACGTGGAGTCCGTTCTGGGGAAGCCAATAGAGTCGAGTCAGAGCTTGGTGCTCCAAAATGAGCTCGGGACAGGTGAATTTGAAACACCTGCTCACGATAAATAGCAAAATAATGATAATGTGATATTTAAACACTGGTGCCCAGACTTCTTATCAGCTGCATGAGGCTTGTTGGGAGAAAGCCAAAATAATAGAAAGCCATTCACACACCCTCAGACAGAAATATTGAGACGAGAACAGATTTTCTTTAAATGTGGTGCCCAGACCACAGGCCATGCAACCACCTGGAGGGGGCTCATTTAAAATTCAAATTTCTGCTTCCTCCCCAAATCTACAGATTTAGAACAACCAGGAGGGCTTGGGAAGGTGCACATTTAACAAACTCTCCAGGTGAACCTACTGTATCTGGTCTGAGAATTGCTGCTGTATAGCTCTTTCTAGCACCAAAACCCAAACCAA
>NW_004445113.1:7434-8395 GCF_000243295.1 Trichechus manatus latirostris | reverse complement strand
TGAAAACCATGGAGTGCAGCTCTACTCTGACACACATGGGGTTGCCATGAGTAAGAATCAACTCAACGGCAACAATAGCATACAGGAGTAATATTCTAGAAGAAGTCACGGGGAGCAATGGCCCACTGTCACTATTTCCAGGCCCACGACTTGAACAATGGCAGAGAAGGAGCAATTGATGCTCAGGACATAGTGTAATGTGTTTGTGCCTTCCCTCTCTACTCCATGCTAAGATTTGCCTAGAAAATCATACATGGGTAGTGAAATTAGGGTATGTTTCTTTATTTGATTTTCAACACATTCAAAGTTTATAACCGAGTGAGAAATGGTAAGAAAAATTCCTTGACCTATGTCTTTCTGACATCAGGATAAACTGTACCTGGGAACATACAGTGTTCTTTTCATTCTGTCTCTTCAGTTGAGAGGGCCCCGGGGAAGGCAGTGTTTTTTGGAGAGCCAGGTTTCAGTTAAGGCAAGGGGATGGAGTTGATGCTCAGAAAGAAGTCGAAGCTATAACCAGCTCATTATGGAAAAGCAAAAATCTGGACATCATCTTTCACTCTTGGTAAACTCTCTCATCCATAAAACACCAATCCTTTGAAATGTATCGCCTGAATAGCTCTTTAAAGAGTACACTTCTGAGCTCTCCTACTGCCACCATCCTTCTCCAAGGCACCATCGTCTTTCACTGGATTATTGCAATAGCCTTCTCACTGGGGTCCCTGTTTCCAGTCTTGTTTACTTTCAATCCACTTTCAATTCTGCAGCCAAAGTGATCCTTCTGAGACAAAAGTCAGGCTAAGTCTGTTGACTTGTCTGTCTTTCCAGCAAAGATGAGGCTTTCCAAATGGTAGGCACTCAGGAGTTGATTGATGAATATGAGCGCATTGCAAGGTCGATTTGGGGCAATTGTGGGGGGACATAACAGTAAATACAGCTAGGCTTCTTCTGAAACAATTAC
>NW_004445113.1:0-6861 GCF_000243295.1 Trichechus manatus latirostris | reverse complement strand
CAGTTTCCCCTAATGTCAATATCTCACATAGCCACAGGACAATTATGAAAACTGAGAAATTCACATGGTTCAATCTGGAAATGATTTTGTGAATTAGCTATCTCAGCCTGTGAAGCATTTATTTATTTATTTTGCAGCTCTAGTTGAAATAAAAGGGAACTGGAGTGGCTCTGCAGGACAGTTCTGTCCTCTGTGCATGCAAAGAGATCAGACCTTGAACTCCACTATGCTTGCCTGGAAGAGGAGCAACAGTATTGCTTTTTGAAAGGAAACAAAATCTCATCTGAAAATAGGAAGAGAGGTTTGGCCGAGATGATGCTGGACTGGGGCCCAGGAGGCCTGCGTTCTAGTCTTGACTCTACCATGAATTGTTCCCATGAATTTATGCAAATCTCAGTACTTCCCAAGGCCCTGTTGAGTTCACCAACTTACAAGATTCATCACAACTCCAAAGTTTAATGATAGATTATGCTGTAGTTGAAAGACCCTGTGTCACAGTGATGTTTAAGAAGCCCTGCACTTGACTACATTGAACGATAAGGTGGGAAGAGGTCACTTGTGTATCTAATTGGCACAGAATTGCCAAGGGGAATAATCGTATTTCTTTATTTTTGCTCCTTGGCGGGTACAACAAGAAGAGCCCAAGTATCCAGTTAGGATGCAGATAAAAGGAAATAAGGGGCTCAGTGTAGAAGGGAAGGAGCAGTGAGGGAAAATCTTTAACATTTTCAATAAAAAGCAAACTGAGTTAAAAAGAAATAAAAGGAAAGTAGGGGAAAGCCTATGAAAGTAATCCTAGCTTTACTGCTTTTCCTGGCTTTCCACGCCAGCCACTCTCATCCTCTGAAACAAATCAAAGCTACAAATGCGGTGTGGAAGACCCCCCTCCCTGCAGGGAGAGGAGGCAATAGAATGGGGAAGGATAGAGAGTGGAGGAGGGCAGGAGGATACATGATCTTAGTTAGAATCCATTCAGTACATAGTTCAGGTGAAGGAGAAGCACTGTGATGAAAGAAGTAGTGTCTAGATGAAGAGAAATAAAGCAGGCAGATAGCACATTGTCATTAGCTACCGTCTAGTCAGCTCCGACCCATGGCAAACTTATGTCTAACAATGAAACATTGCCTGGTCCTGTGCCATTCTCACAGTTGTTGGCCTGTTTGAGCCCATTGTTGCAGCTATTGCGTGAATCCATCTCATGGAGGGTTTCCCTTGTTCTTGCTAACCCTCTACTTTACCAATCATGATGTCCTTCTCCAGCAATTGGTCTTTCCTGATGAGGTGTCCGAAGGAAGCAAGACAAAGCCTCACCATCCTCACATCTAAGAAGCTTTCTGCCCTGATTTCTGATTTGTTCATTCTTCTGGCAGTCCATAGTATATTCAATATTCTTCACCAACACCAGAATTCAAAACCATCAATTCTTCTTTGGTCTTCCTTTTTCATTGTCCAGCTTTTGCATGCATATGAGGTGATTGAAAATACCATGGCTTGGGTCAGGCACACGGCCCTTAGTCCTCAAGGTGACATCTTTGCTTTTCAACACTTTAAAGAGGTTTTTTGCAGCAGATTTGCCCAATGCAATACATCGTTTGATTTTTTGCTTGCTGCTTCCATGAGCATTGATTGTGGATCCAAATAGAATGAACCCCTGCCAACTTCATAATGATCCATAACTTCCAGCTGAGCAGTTGTCTCCCACAGTTGTCTCTCTTTGCAGAAGAGCAGGCCCCCCAATGTTTTGCGCATGAGAACACCTTATCAACACTCCCCCCAAGTGATACTGACCTCCACATGAGAGGAGTTGTAATCTTAGTGTTTCTTGATTAAGGAGGATTTATAAATCTCTAATTTCAGTGATGCACTTCAATACATCTGTATTTTATAAAATGTTATTAATAATAACACTCATATGCATTTGCAAACCAGTCAGACACAGGAGTACAAGACAGTCAATGGACAACCACCTGAATGTTAATTACATTGAGTCTTGACTCAGCTCCAAAGGTGCCATGTGACCATGGACAGGTTCCTTAACCACTTCTTTGTAGGTCTTTGCTTCAGCAGTATTTAAAAAAGGGCTGGATTAGTTGACCTTTAAAATTTAATCTCTGGCATTCTCATAAATTTATATGAGAAGAAACGTTTTAGGCAAGAACACTTCAGAAGTTGTGTTCTTGCCAGATAACTTCATGTCCAATTTCACAATCAAACTTCGCCTCTGCTAAGATGATGTTTCAGCTTTCAGTATCTGGCAATGCTCTCACAGCACAATTTAAAAATAACTCAATCAGGTAAATAGTTCAGGGCAGTAAATGCTTCATATTTTTTAAAGTTGTCCAACTGAAAAGTTACAAACTCAGTTTGTCTGTAATTGATTTGTCAATAACAAGGACAGATCTGGCAAGGGACAAACAATTAATGAATCCTCAGCTTATCATTCTGTCTACACTTAACGGTCCTACAGTAGTTGCTGCTTGAACTGGGAACTTCCTAATTTCACACCAGGAGTGCACAAAGTAAAATAGGCCTTTTTTCATTTAAACAGTTTGGTACCGTTTTGTGTGTTTGGCATCTCGCACCAGAAATTTGGGCTCACCTAAAGTTTTCAAAAGCTGAATGCTATAATTAAGACAGGAGGTATCCTTAAACAATTGCCTTCATTGCATAAAGTCTTTGAAAAGCTAATGAGAAAATCAATAACTTTGTAGACACTATTTTTCAAAGGCATTGTTGGTACTGCACACACAAAACTATATATCCCCATCTAGATTCTTGAGATCATCCTTGAGTCCCTCTTCTCCCCTCCCAATGTCTCCATCTGATCAATCACCAATGGCAACAGATTCCATCTCTTAATTATTTCATTTTTCTCTAATTCACCCACTTCTGTACATCCCCGTGCCCCATTAAATTCAGGCCATCATCCTTTCTCATCTAGATGAATGCAATGGACTGGGACTCCTATTTGGTGTCCCTGATACTCCTTGTGACCCCACCACCACCGCCACCACTGTCTGTGATCTCTTCTCCACACAGCAACCAGAATCATCTTCTTCAAATAGAAATCTGATGATGCCATGCCCTTTCAATAGTTTTCCATTGATCTTAGAATAAAGTCTGAGCTCCTTAGCTTTGCATGATCTGACCCTCACCTCCCTCTTCAGCTTCATTTTCTGACCCTGCTCCACTCCCTTCATAACACTCAATAGTCCAGTCACATTCAATTCTTAGGTAGGTAGATAGATAGATGGCTGCTGTTGAGTTGACTCGGATTCACGGTGAACAGAATAAGACATTGCCCAGTCCTGCATCATTCTCACCTTCACTGGCATGTTCGACTCTATCGTTGCAGCTATTGTGCCAATCCATCTCACTGAGGGTCTCCTACACCCCCACTGGCCCTCTACCCCACCAAACATGATGCCCTCCTCCAGTGAGTAACCCCTCCTGATCATGTGTACAAAGTGAGTGAGTCAGACAATGTTCTGTTGTGATCCGTAAGATTTTCATTGAATAATTGTTGGAAGTAGATCACCAGACCTTTCTTCCTAGTCTGCAAACTCTGTTGAAACCTGTCGCACCATGGGTGACCCTAGTGGTGTTTGAAATACTGGTGGCACAGCTTCCAGTATCACAGCAATATGCAAGCCACCAAAGTACAACAAAGTGACAGACGGGTGGTGGGGAGAGAAGGACTCCAACATATCAATGATCATGAAGATGGCACAGGAGCGGGCAACGTTTTGTTCTGTTGTACGTGGGGTTGCCATGAGTCAGAGGTGACTCAAGGCAACTGACAACAACAGCACTCTGCTGATGGTAAGATGCTTGCATTTCTATGGAAGACCCTTCACTATCTTTGACGGTGATGCTGATTTAAAAGATGTACCGAATAGATATAGTATAGACATTTTATTAATTAAAACTACGGTACCTCCTGAGGTTTCTAAAACAGATTGCTGTTTAAGTTTCTGGAATAATAAGAGCTACCAACTGCTGAGTGCTTCCTGTGTGCAGGGAACTGTGGTAAGTTTTATTTCATGTGCACTAACAGATATGATCTTCACAGTCTTATTGGGTAACTGTTCACATTATCCTGTTTGATAGATAAGAAACCTGAGAGACGTAAAGTTGCCCAGGACCATGACACAACTCGCGTGTGGCCCATCTGGGCTGACTCCAGAGCTGCTGCTCTTACCCACTGTGGTGTATGAGCTTGACTAGCTCCTATCAGCTAAGCGATACGGGGAATTCATGATTCCTTCTCTAGCAGGACTAACGCGTAGGCCTTTATTAATTTACTTTGCATTTTTGCTTTAACAGATTTATTGGGGTATAGTTTACATAGCATAAAATGCGCTCATTATAAATGTACAATTCAAAGATTTTCAGTAAAGTTACAGTTGTGCAACTGTCACCATAATCCAATTTTAGAACATTTCCATCCCGCCAATTAGAAACCTAATGCCCATTTTCAGTCACTCCCTGTTCGCATGCCCAGCCCCAGGCAAGCACTACTCTACTTTCTGTCTCTACAGATGTGCCTATACATCGTCTATTACATGTTATTGATACAATTAGCTGATTTGGAACCAGATGACCCAATTTTTAACTATACGGTTATTCTAGTCATGAGTAAATGTGTTTGAACAAGTTCCTAAAGATGTCTGTGTGTACGAGGTGTCCCTGAGTGATACAAATGGTTAAGCACTTGGCTGCTAACCAAAAGGGTGGAGGTTCAAATCCACCCGGAGTCACCTCAAAAGAAAGGCCTGGTGATCTACTTCTGAAAACTCAGCCATTGAAAACTCTGTGGAGTACTTTTCCACTCTGACACGCATGGGGTCGCCATGAGTTGGAAATGACTTGATGGAAACTGGTTTGGTTTTGTTTGTTTATGTGTGTAAGCATGTGTGTGTGTACCGCATGCGCAGTGCAAGCCCATTCAAGACCATAGCACTTTTGCATCCATTCGCTCATTTACACCTCACTACATTGTGAGGAAGGCAAGGTTTTATGATATAGCCATTAAGACATGGGTTTTGCAATCAGACAGAGCTGAGTTCTCTTTAAGTTCCGTGGGAACAGATTGCGTCCATTATGTTTACCATTATGACTATGTCCCTGATAGACAGCAGAGTGCCTGGAACATTGCAGATGGTCAGTGAAGGTTAATCAAAACCGCTTGCTGTCAAGTCGATCCCAACTCATAGCAGTGAAGGTTAGGAATTAAAACAGTAATAATAATAAAGGAACTGTGCAACTTCCCAGCAAGCTAAACTATGAAGTTGGGAAGGTCACTTGAATTCACCGAGCTTAAATTCTGTCATTTACAGAAAGGGGACAATACCCACCTCCTAGCATTGTGAGGATGGGAAGAGATGATGTATGTGGAGTGCCTGGCACACAGATATGGATAGTGACGTGCAGGAACCGTTAGTTACTCGCCAGTCTTGTAGGGCACGTAGTGTTGGAAGGAAGGCTCCAGCGCAAGCCTGCCTGCCTGCCTGCCTGAGAAAGCAGTTAACTAGGCTCACTCCCAGGCAGCTTAAATGAGCAGAGATCATTGGGATCATGTGCTCCATTATTAAGAGATGCATAGGGATGGTAGAATTAAAAGCTCCTAAAATGTCATTTTTCTTCTCGGTAATGGCAGTAGGAAAGTCCCTGAGGGCAAGCCCCGGTCATTTCAGAGTCCATCCTGCCAGAAAAGGCACTGCTTTGTCTATGACTTATCTACCGCCCATAAAATGGGGCTTGATCACTTTAAATCCTCTTCGCTGCTTGGCTTTGATTGCAAAAAGTGGTCAGATTAATTGGAACAATTAAGGTGCTCCTGGGGGATAATTACCCCTTTTACTTTCTGTGTGTGAAGATGAAGGAGGATGGCTGGGCCTGAAAATGGGATCCAGGTGGCACACTGGGATGGAGGGTTACAAACACAGTGACATGGAGCCCACAATGCGTTTCCTCTTGTACCTAATATAATTAGCCAATAACAGTGCACACAGCCTCGTCTTCCCCCCCCATTCAAACATCTGAAAGGACACAGAGAGATGGGACCTGGCATCTGAACTAAGAGGAAGCCACATGTGAAGTCAAGGGGTGACGTTAGGTGGGAGGGCTGGAGAGGCTGGCACACGTCCCCATCCACCTCGCCCTCCTTTCCCGCCAGAAACACCACCGCACTGTGATTAATGCCAGGCCTTTCCACTGAACTTTGAGGAACAACAGCTGAGGAGGAGGTGTCTTTTTCTTTGCCTCTGGACTCCAGCCCCTGACATAACAGGAATCTCCTTTTCGGATATTTTTGCCCAGTGATAAAGCTTCCCCTTCCCCACCCTCCCAAATCATTTCTCAGCCCTGACACGTGCGGCCCTGTCTTGAACACCACAGCCCCTCCTGGGATTTGCAAGCTGAGGTGTCCTCCCCAGCGGGATTTAAAGTCTACTCAGGAATGCGGTCGAGTAAGTCCTCTTGTACCTTAAAAGCTGCTATGAACTTCGGTGTCTCACAAATTGGATTAGGGCTCTGAAATTGGGAAAACATTCTCTTCACCCTCAAACTTGTATAACAAGCACATTGTGACACTGACTTGTATTCAAGTTGAGTGACTTGAGCAAGATGTGATTCGAAGGCAATTTAGGTATCAAATGAATGCAGTCTCGTTTACACAATGGATGCATTTCTCACAGTCAATAATTAATGTTGCAAGTTAGGTGCAAAAACCATGTTGGGATTAGCATCCTTTAAAATGACATCCTGGCGTGGCCCCCGGACACTCTGTCAAACCAGAACTAAAACCATTCCCGAGGCCAACTCTTCAGACAAAGATTAGACTGGACTATGGGACATAAA
>NW_004445112.1:0-8366 GCF_000243295.1 Trichechus manatus latirostris | reverse complement strand
GCTTGGCTGAGTTCTTTATCTCTTCATTTGATGTTTTAGGGTTTCAGGATTGTTGTATTCTCTGTTCAGCTTAGTTTTTCGGATCTTTGCTGTGGAGGGACGGCATGGTACTTCTGCCTAGAGCACCATTTTGCTGGAACTCTGCTGTTTCCATCTTTTTTGCTGTTGTGAATAATGCTGCAATGAACATCGGTGTTCATTTGTCTATACCTATATTTTTATATCTTTAGGGTATATACCTAGGAGTGGGATTGCTGAATCACATGTTATTTCTATTTCTAGCTTTTTAAGGAAGCGTCATACCATTTTCCGTAGTGGTTGTATCATTTTACATTCCCACCAGCCGTATTTAAGAGTTCCAAACACCCCACAATGTTGCCAACATTTGTTATTTTCTGTTTTTTTGATTAATACCATTATTGTCAGGGTGAGAGGGTATCTCATTGTAGTTTTGATTTGCATCTTTCTAATAGCCAAAACACAACTTGAGTATATTCCACCTGATTTTAGAGAACATCTCAAGAATAGATTTGATGCATTGATTACAAATGACTAAAGATTAGACAAGTTGTGGAATGATATCAAGGACATCATACATGAAGAAAGCAAAGCACCATTAAAAAGACAGAAAAGAAAAAAAAATGGATATCAGAAGAGATTCTGAAACTTACTCTTGAATGTATAGTAGCAAAAACAAATGGAAGAAATGATGAAGTAAAAGAGCCAAACAGAATATTTTGAAGTGTGTCTCGAGGAGACAAAGTACAGAATTGTAATGAAATGTGCCAAAACCTGGTGTTAGAAAACAAAAAGGGAAGCACACACTTGACATTTCTCAAGCTTAAAGAACTGAAGAGAAAAATCAAGCCTCAAGTTGCAATCTTGAAGGATTCTGTGGGCAAAATATTGAATGACACAGGAAGCATCAAAAGAAGATGGAAAGAATACACAGAGTCACTATACCAAAAGGAATTCATTGATGTTCAGCCATTTCAGGAGGTAGCATATGATCAAGAACTGATGGTAATTACATATAATCAAGAAATTTCCTGAATACAATCAAACACTTTGAGGGACAGAGTAGCAGGGGCAGGGGTCTGGGGACCATGCTTTCAGGGGACATCCAGGTCAATTGGCATAACAAAGTTTATAAAGAAAATGTTGTGTATCCCACTTTGGTGAGTGGCGTCTGGGGTCTTAAAAGCTAGCAAGCAGCCATCTAAGATGCATCAATTGGTCCCAACCACCTGGAGTAAAGGAGAATGAAGAACACCAAAGACACAAGGAAAGTATTAGCCCAAGAGACAGAAAGGGCCACATAAACCAGAGACTTCATCAGCCTGAGGCCAGAAGAGCTACTGACAGCCCTGACAGGAAACACAACAGAGAGTCCCTGATGGAGAAGGAGAAAGGTGGGGTGCAGAACTCAAATTCTAGTAAAAAGACCAGACTTAATGGTCTAACTGAGACTGGAGGAACCCCAGAAAGCACGGACTTTGGACTCTGTTAATTCAGAACTAAAACAATTCCCGAGGCCAACTCTTCAGAGAAAGATTAGACTGGACATAAAATGATACTCGTGAAGAGTGTGCTTCTTAGCTCAAGTAGATACATGAGACTAAACAAGCAGCTTCTGTCCGGAGGTGAAATGAGAAGGCAGAGTGTTAGTAGCTGGTTGAATGGACATGGGAAATCAGGGGTAGAAAGGAGATGTGTGCTGTTGCAGTATAGGGAGAGCAATTAGGGTCACATAATTATGTATAAACTTTTGTATAAGAGACTAACTTGAAATGTAAACTTTCACTTAAACTACAACAATAAAAAAAAATATTAAAAAAAAAAAGAACTGATGGTACTGAAGGAAGAAGTCTAAGCTGCACTGAAGGGAATGGTGAAAAACAAGACTCCAGGAATTAACAGAATACCAGTTGAGGTGTTTCAACAAACGGATACAACCTTGGAGGCGCACATTCATCTATGTCAAGAAATTTGGAAGACAGCTTCCCGGTCAACTGACTGGAAGAGATCCATATTCATGCCCACTGCAAATAAAGATGATCCAACAAAATGTGGAAAATATCAAACAATATCATTAATATCACACACAAGTAAAATTTTGTTGATGATCATTCAAAAGCGGCTGCATAGTACATCAACAGGGAACTGCTAGAAGTTCAAGTCAGATTCAGAAGAGGATGCGGAATGAGGGATATTATTGCTGATGTCAGATGGATCTTGGCTGAAAGCAGAGAATACCAGAAAGATGTTTACCTGTGTTTTATTGACTATGCAAGGCATTCAACTGTGTGGATCATAATAAATTATGGATAACATTGCAAAGAATATGAATTCCAGAACACTTAATTGTGCTCATTCAGAACCTGTACATAGACCAAGAGGCAGTTGCTGGAATAGAACAAGGGGAGATTTGGTGGTTTAAGTCAGGAAAGGTGTGATTTTAGGAAAGATGTGCTTCAAGATTGTATCCTTTCACCATATATATTCAATCCACATGCTGAGCAAATAATCGGAGAAGCTGGACTCTGTGATGAAGAACGGGGCATCAAGTTTGGATGCATTAACAACCTGCATTATGCAGATGACACAACCTTGCTTGCTGAAAGTGAAGTGGACTTGAAGCACTTACTGATGAAGATCAAAGACTACAGCCTGTAGTATGGATTATATTTCAACATAAAGTAAACAGAAATCTCACAACTGGACCAATAAGCAACATGGCGATAGAGAAAAGATTGAAGTTGTCAAGGATTTCATTTTACTTGGATCCACAATGTCCATGGAAGCAGCAGTCAAGAAATCAGATGACATATTGCATTTGGCAAATCTGCTGCAAAAGACTTCTTCAAAGTGTTGAAAAGTGAGGATGTCACTTTGAGAATTAAGGTGCGCGTGATCCAAGCCATGGTATTTTCAATTGCTTCATATGTGTGGGAAAGCTGGACAATGAATAAGGAAGACCGAAGAAGAATTGATGCCTTTGAATTACGGTGTTGGTGAAGAATATTGTATATACCACGGACTGGCAGAAGAATGAACAAATCAGTATTGGAAGAAGTACAGCCAGAATGCTCCTCAGAAGCAAGGATGGTGAGTCTTTGTCTCATGTATTTCGGACAAGGTGTTAGGAGGGACCAGTCCCTGGAGAAGGAAATCATCCTTGGTAAGGTGGAAGGTCAGTGAAAAAGAGGAAGATCCTCAATGAGATGGATTGACACAGTGGATGCAACAATAGTTTCCAGCATGGCAAAGATTGTGAGGATGGCACAGGATGGGGCAGTCTTTCGTTCTGTTGTACATAGGGTCGCTATGAGTTGAAACCAACTGGATGTCACCTAACAATGGCTGATGATTGCGAGCATCTCTTCATGTATTTGTCAGCCATCTGAATGTATTTGGTAAAGTTTCTGTTTATGTCTTTGCCTATTTTTTAATTGGATTGTTTGTTGAGGTGTTAAAGTTTTCTATAAATTTTTAGATTAGCCCCTTGTTGAATATGTCATAGCCAAAATTTTTTTCCCAGTCTGTAGGTTCTCTTTTTACTCTTTTTGGAGAAGTATTTTGATGATCTAAAGTGTTTAATTTTCAGGAGTTTCCATTATTTAGTTCAGCTTCTGCTGTTTGTACATTTTTAGTTATGTTTGATATTCTAGTTATGCCATAAATTAAGCCCCCTAGCTTTATCGTCCATCTTCCTTTGAATATAATAGGTATCTTTCATTAAAAAAAACAAACAAACCCATTGCCATCAAGTTGATTCTGAATCATAGTGACCCTAAAAGACAGAGTAGAACTGCCCCATGGAGTTTCCAAGGAGCGCCTTTTGGTTAGCAGCCATAGCTCTTAACCACTCCACCACCAGCGTTTCCTAAAATGTTTCTAATATTTTAATAATAACAATAATGTTGTTAAGTGCCGTCACTTCGGTTCTGACTCATAACTACCCTATGTACAACAGAACAAAATCCTGCCCACTCCTGTGCCATCCTCACAACTGTTATGCTTGAGCCTAGTGTTACAGCCACTGTGTCAACCCATCCTCTTTTTCGCTGACCCTCTACCAAGTATGATATCCTTCTCCAGGTATTGGTCCCCCTTGATAATGTGTCCAAAGTACATGCGATGAAGTCTCACTGTCCTCACTTCCAAGGAACTTTCCACCTCTACTTCTTCCAAGACAGATTTGTTTTTTCTTCTGACAGTGCATGGTATATTCAATATTCTTTGCCAACACCATAATTCAAAGTTGTCTATTGTTCTTCATAATAATAATTGACATTTATTGAGTACCAACTATCTTCAATCACCAGGAAAGGGCATATTGTTTGGTAAAGGAGAGGGCCAATGAAAACAAGGGAAAATGTCAATGAAATGGGCTGACACAATCGCTGCAGCAATGGGCTCAAACATACCAACGATCATGTAGATAGCACAGGACCAGGAAATGTTTCATTCTGTTATACATAGGCAAAGCTGAAGCCCTGAGTGGAAGCCAGCTCAACAGCAACTAACAATAACAGTGTTCCAGACATTGTTCTAAATAACTTATTTAATTCTCATGACAACTGTATGAGTTAGGTAGTTGTTATAACTGCCATTTAAAAATGTACTGTGACATACATTATTTTCAAAAGAGTGCACAGATGTGACTAATGATACAACAAACACCCGAGTGTCTACCACTCAGCTGAAGAAGTAGAACATGTGTCTGTCTTATCTCCCATCCTATCTCCAGAGGAACCACTATCTTGAAGGTGTTGTTAATAACTCACTTTCTTCCTTTTTGGTATAATGGATTGATTTTCATTTATGTTATTGATTTGTAAGAGATTTTTTTATTTAAACTACATCTTGAATATCAATATTTTATGTTAATATAATCTCCAAGTTTATGGTTTTTATTTTCATTCTCTTTACAGTGTCTTTTGTAATTAATTCTAATGTAGTCAAATATATCCATCTGTCTATGATTTATAATTTTTGTTTCTTGTTGCAAAAAATCCTTCCCAATCCTGAGATTATAATGATATTTTCTTCTATTGGTTTTGAAAGTGTTTTTTCCAACACCCGGGAATGATTTTTATCAATGCTGATGAATACAAGTTATTATTTACATTTTACAGATAAAGAAAAAGAGGCAAATAGATTAATTAGAGAAAAAAAAATTGCCGTTAATTCCGACTTAGCAACCCTATAGGACAGAGTAGAACTGCCCCATAGGGTTTCCAAGTAGCAGCTGGTGAATTTGAACTGCCATCCTGATTAGCAGCCGTGGCTCTTAAACACTTCACCACCAGGGCTCCAGTAGATGAATAGTCTCACCCAAAGTTCACAGATGCTAAGTTGAACCAGTCTGGTTCCTGAGCCCACACTCCTACACTACCTCAAAGAGTATACTGACAACAATTACGCAGATGTGGAAACTGAGGGTCAAGGAGGTTAAGTGACATGACTTAATTGTTCACACGATTGAAATAAGAGCTGCGAACAATATGCAAATTTCAACATATGCTATACCAGAGTTTACACATTTTCCTTTATATGCTCCACCTTCTTAAACCACACGATGGTCTGTTGATTCTGGATTCACAAAATCTCTGCTCTCCCTACTTTGTTTTGGGAGCCATTTTACTTTCTAATAGCTACTGCAGAGAGAGCTGATTTTAACCGTACTCTTTTTATTTAACTGGGTTAACTCACAAAGGGGAACTTTAACTCCTAGCTCTGCATTCATCTTATCTCATCTTCCTCTGAATTTATTACATAACCTTATTTCTTAGTCTGAATTTATGTGCGATTTTTACCTCCTGGAGCCCTATCTCTGACCTTCTAATATTCTGCATTCAAATGCTATTTATAGCATATCATCTTACTTTCAGCTTCATGTTACCTTTTTTTCAGTAATTACAATTAACACTTCAAGGATTTCTTTGATCTTCCTCCTTTCCTTCTCTTTGAGCATATCCTTTGTTGCTTCCTCCATCTGATTCAAACTCAGCTAGTTCTACAGAAGTCAAGAATAAGAGCTGACTTTTCCCTGTCATGCCTTGCAAGGGCAGAGATAATGGTATGTTTTTGATAAAAGTTGGCCATTGTTTTTGACTCCTGAATATGAAGTAAAAATGCTCAGTTTCCACGGTTACTCTGGTTTCAATGAAGCAAGTTTAAGTCACTTCAGGATTTTTAGAAAGTCCCTGATTCAACCTCAATTATCTCTATGCACATCCTTTATGCATACCAACTACTCTTTCTAGTTTGCTGGTATATCCCGCTCTGCTCAGAATGTCATTTGCTTTATCGTCACCTATTGAAATTCTGCTCATCCTTTAAAGCCCAAGTCAGAAGTCACTTTTTCCATGGAAACTTTTCCGACTATCAGAAGCAGAATCCAGGAATTTTTTCTCTGCACACCCAAAACACTTTGTATCACTCTTAACTCGGTTGGCAAAACGTTAGTGGTTCGAACCTACCCAGCAGCTCTTCAGGAGAAAGACACGGGGATCTGTTCCTGTAAAGTTTACAGCCTAGAAAACCCTACGGGGGCAGTTCTACTGTGTCCCATGGGGTTGCTATGAATTGGAATCGACTCTATCACATATAACAACAACTACTACAACAGTGAGAGCCCTGGTGGCCCATGGCTAAAAGCTTGGCTGTTAACCAAAAGGTCAGCAGTTCAAATCCATCAGTCGCTCCTTGGAAACCCTGTGGGGCAATTCTACTCTGTCCTCCAGGGTTGCTATGAGTCAGAATCGACTCTTTTTATTGTGTAGACCTTCATGAAGAAGCATTTACTGAGCTGAAGTGAATTGCATCATTAATTGGGTCACATAGTTTATTCTTCTTTCATGCGATTATTTATGATCTACTTTGTGCCTGGAACCATATCATGCAATAAAGACAATAGTGTGAATATAACATAGGCCCTGTCTTATAGACTAGTGAGATAGATAGATGAGAAAGCAAAAGAGAGGCCATATGCTGCAGCAGAAATGAACATGTCGAGGAGCTGGCACCACTGCTTCTTTACCAGCTCTGGTGCTTGTTAGCTATAGCCTTGGATATATCTCCTAACCTAATGATGCTTCGACATATTCATTTGCAACATGAGGGGAGTATATTCCCATCTTTCAGAGATTTTAGGTGTAGAAATATAATGCACACAGTACAATTGCCAGTAAAAGGAGGCCATTATTACAATCATTGTAGTGTGATATGAGTTATTATCAAATGGGAAAGCAGTCAGAATTGTTTTAAACCAATTCAGATTGGAGGCTTAGTCCGGATGACAGTCAATACAGTGATAGGTCCACCCAGACCAGACTTGATCTTTGGGTGCAACACTACTTGTAGAGGGGACTGCTGCCAAGATCACCTCAAATTTCACGTGTAAGTGAATGGGAAAGTTGATGACATTTATAGAATGACTATTATTTGCCACATCCTATTAGGTGTTATGTATGCATTAACTCGTTCAACGTTGATGATAGCCTTGTGGGTAAGTGGACATTATTATCTCCTTATTATAAACACAGAAACTGAGATTCAGAGAAGTTTGACTGGCTTTCTCACAGCCACACAGCATCTCTCTCTAATACTGTTGTTTAATTCTATTTCAAAAGTTGTATATAAAAATATAACCATTTCATTAGGGATCATGTTTTTAAATAGCAACTTTGAAGATTTTCCTCTTTTTTAAATATTTATTTTATTTTTGGTGAAAATATACACAGCAGAACAAAACATCTTTCCTCCTTAAACACATTTCAGGTGTGTTTATAGAACAGTGTCATCTCCTTGCTGAATCTAATGTGACATAATGTGCTATCTAGCATAATAACTCAAACCTAAAGGGTCCTTTAGAAACTTCCCATGTGATCTTTCAGAATGTAGTAAACGTATGATCGCTGGCACACGGAAGAGTTATCTTTGCCCTCCTATATGAGCAAATAGCTACTGTACCCCCTAGGTATGGTAGAATATTATTTCTAGATGAAGTTGCCTGTCTGGTGGGAGCATTATTCTTCTTATGTAATCCAGGCTGAGTTGATGCAAAGGGCATGATGAAGCATTGTCACGAATTTTGTCTGTGCCTCCTCTGGCAAAGCAGAGGCGGCTCCCTTTGCTCCCTTTTCTTTGACTTACTGGGACATTGTTGCCTTACTTTATGTTTCATGTATACTATGATGTAGTCAGACTATTGGTATTGTGGTCCTTTAATTGAGGAAATATGTATAATTGTTTTTATGAAATAATATTGCTATATAGGCAAAGGTGAAGTATTAATGCTATTCTTATCCTCTTTTATGATTTTTTAAAACCAGGATTCTAGCATTCTATTATATAGA
>NW_004445111.1:7327-8373 GCF_000243295.1 Trichechus manatus latirostris | reverse complement strand
GCTGCTAATCAAAAGTTTGGAGGTTCAAGTCCACCCAGAGGCACCTCAGAAGAAAAGCCTGCAGACATACTTCAGAAAAATCAGCCACTGAAAACCCTATGAAGCACAGTTCTTCTCTGATACTCATGGGGTCACCATGATTTGCAATTGACTCAATGGCAATTGGTCTTTCATATAAATTAGGCAATGAGAACGTACATCACTAGAGGTAACAATTATTAACAGCAGGAATGGTATGCACACTTAATACAAATTGACCTCTAATCTTTTTACCTTTTGATTTTCTAAAGTTCTTTCACATTTACTGTCTCATTTTACTCATACAACAACTTTGAGAGTTGGCATGAAAGAAACCATTATTTATTTTACAGATGAGAAAGTAGAGGTTCTCTGATTTATGTTTCCTTAAATCATCAGCATATTGGCTGCAGCACTAGAACCCAAATCCAGGCTTTCTAACTCTCCATTCTTGGATATTTCCTAGCACAACATATTGCATTCTGATTTCAGAATTGCTAACTCGCACGTTTCAGGTTCATTTAAAGACTTTAAGGTCACAACTCCCCTTACATTAAAACAAATTTCAGGAAATGTACCTAGACTTTGATGGTTTGTTCTTCTTCAATGAATAAAATGACTTTCGGGATAGCTATAGTATGGTTTTCAAAATGTAGTTTGCATTTTTAGAAAAGAAACTTGGATAACCCTGTATTTTTCCAGTGCAGGTGAATTTGATATTTAAAAGAATGAAGAGACCAATGGTTCTGATAAGAGTTAGGCAGAGAGTGAGGAGGATGTGTGAACTTCCCCACATAGTTAGCCAGATAATTTAAGCTTGGGTATCTCTTACTTTATTTTATTTAGAACAAAATTGGCTCTATTTCTGGAAATCCATGACTTAACTATTTACTTCAATCTTTACCTGAACTAGTCTAATTTTCATATACCTAGAAGATTAGTAAGGTAGAATGTACACAAAGAACGCATTTGCAACTATACTGTGCTATTTAATCGTTAACATTTTTGATTCTTAGGGGTACCTTCAT
>NW_004445111.1:4134-6416 GCF_000243295.1 Trichechus manatus latirostris | reverse complement strand
ACAACCCAGCCTAGTTGAGCACACTCAACTTCCAGAACTATAAAAAATATTAGCAATAATTGATAATTGTTCTTTTATACTACAGTATCTGAAAGAATTTTCCTAAAGCATGTCCATTTTCCCATGCCTATGATTCCACTGGATTTTCCTCTCTTTTTCTTCAAATATAGTCCAATACACACACAAAAAGATACATATTATTTTTTTATTACACCTCTATTCATAAATGTGAATCCTAATCAGCAAGACACATTTGAATGTGGAAGATACCAATATATTTCAAAGACATATGACTTTCTGTCAGACATAGTTTCTTTCCAATGCTCCTTTTCATTTTTCCAGACCCAGTTTTCACCCATTTTTTCGTGTCTTGTTATATGGGGCACTGATGGCGCAGTGGATAAGATCTCAGCTGCTAACCAAAAGGTCAGCAGTTTGAATCCACCAGCTGCTCTTTGGAAACCCTATGGGGCAGTTCTACTCTGTCTTATAGGATCACTACATAGGAATTGATTCGACAGCAATGAGTTTTGTTTTGTTGGTTATATTATATAACTTGCTCAACTTTGTTTTGTAATTTATTTTTTATTGATCAGTTGATCTATTTATCTTCCAATCATTTTTTTCTACACTTTCCTTATTCATATTCTTATTTTACTCTTAAGCGGTCTGTTCTGTAAGTCTCTTCTTGCCAGTATTAAGGGTCCATAATTTCCAAAGGAAAGTCTGTCACCAGAACCTTCCTTCCGCTAGTGGTAATGGCTGCTCTCGAGAACCTGCCCTGCCCTCCCTCATCTAATTTGAGTCATTGAGAGGGCAGACAAAACAGATGGTTGGCACAGGATGGGATGATTCACTGTTTGAAATCATGGTGAAACATTTTTGAAACTGGTGAGGGAGAGAGAAGCCTGACATTTGACAGAGCCACGTAAGAACTGCAGTATCCAGATGAAGTTTAGTTTAATTTTGACTGTTCTTTTCCAGATGTAGTGATCATATGATTACAATTTTGAAATTATATCGAGAATATACCTTTTCCCAAATGCCCTGTAATCATTTCAGCAAAATGAGTTTATCATCGAGTGTCAATGTCAGACTCTTCTGTTCTCAAAAAGTTACAACGCAGTCCTAACTTACTTCTTTGTGCTTTCCATGACTTGTTGAATATCTCATCCACTCGCTTTCATTTGAAGCCTATCTGTTTTGCATAACTCGGCTCCATGTCATCCAACTTATTTCTTCACAAATTATGACTGCAGTCGAACCTCATATTATTTTTCATGAAAATAAGAAAAGTATATCATTTATAATAATATAATTTATATTTTAATGCCATAGATTTATGATACAAGATTATATAACTAAAAAGTACCTAATATGAGACTAAATTATTGTGGATATATACAGATAATAACATAAGAATAAAATTTAGACAAAATCAGATATGAATCAGTTTATTCTAAACATCTCCTTAATTTGGACCCAGAGTTTTATGTTGTTACTTTTTTTAATTTGATTTTTTAAAATGAACTAGAGAAAAAGATATAGTAAAACCAGTGGTGAACAGTTGATTTTATAGACCATGCATTTTCAGTAGGGGAGGGGAGGATGATATTGCTCCAAGGCGTTAAAAATTTGTTCTTGAGATGTAAATACACCTTAGGTATTACAATGCTTTCTGGCCCTCAAAAGCGCTACATGACATAAACATATATATAGTATTTTTTAAAATAAAAATTTCATGGTTAGAGCATTAGGAGAAAATAACTAAAAAAGCCTCCTTCGGAGCGAGGCTAATAAAAAAAAAGTTTGAGAAACACTGTTATAGACAAGTCAAGTCTTCTGTTATAGCAATATTATGGCAAATAGTTAATTATTATCAACCTCTCAATTTATTTCCGTGCCTATCATACTGTTTCATCCTGATACACTGAACACCAAATAATCAACAAAGTCTTGCACTTACTTGTACAAACCTCTTTGCAAGGAGAATATTTTTAAGTAAAACATACTAAAAATCCACAGATGAAAGTATGGAATAGGTGTAAGGAAGCATCTAATAGGCAGTGTTTATAAACATATATACAGAATGTTTCCTACCTAAACATAGGAAGGTCCTATGAAAGTCATTCCACACAATATCTTCCTGAAGGCGTTTCCTAGCACTGAAGGTAGCTGTGAAACAGTTATGCCTCCTACTCTTTCTTCATTGCAGTTCAGAATGAGAAACAAAAACAATAGAAATAGAGTGACCGAGTTGTGCAATTGTGTAAATAAAAAAA
>NW_004445111.1:2402-3573 GCF_000243295.1 Trichechus manatus latirostris | reverse complement strand
AAGGACTTTAAATAAGTTAGTGGATATAGAGAGAAATAAAATGAATGTTTTAGGAAATAATAGAAGCTAATGAAGTTAAGATTGCCAGTGCCTAGAAAATCTCCACAGAATGTAAGGTTGAATATAAATATATGTCCAATATACCTCACATGTCTTTGGCATTGTACATCCCAAAGCAATGGAAAGTTATAGAGAAATAGTGACATAGTCAGGGCTAAAATTCTTAATTAAATTTTGTGTTCAGCCAACTAAATTGGAGTTCTTTTTGGAAACCCTTTTATATTATACAACATATTTATTGTATTTATCTTTGTCTTGATTGTGCTAGATTATTTGTGATCAGATTATTTAATTAAGCTAATCAACTAATAACACTATTCTTAGTTAGCTTTATAAATTTACTTTGTTTTTATTTACATACTATGTTTAGGAATGACCATTTAGTTGTCTTTCCAAATTATATCAATCATAAGGTGCCACCTAGATAATTTAAAATAACTCTGATTTATATGTTAAATATTCTAAGATAAAGTTGGATAAAATGTAAAATCAGATGGATAATTTCAACAGAAAGATGGGAACTGTAAGAGAAACTATAAATGAAAAGCACAGTAACCAACATGAAGAACAACCTCGTAGGCTAGTAATATCAAAACAGCCAAGGAAAGGATGAGTTAACTTGAAGTTAGGTCTATAAAAATTACTCAAAGTGAAACACAAAGAGAAAAATTGAGTGAAAAAAAGAAAATTAGAACTGAGCATTCAAACACTGTGGAACAATATCAGTAATTCTAACATGTGTGTTATTAAGCCAAGAAGAGAAGAAAGAGGAATAGGGAATAAGAAATATTTGAAGAAATAATGGCCTATCATTTTTAAAATAGAATGACAGACAACAAACCACGAATCGAAGAAACTCAGAGAACACCAAGCAGGATAAATACCAAAACAAAACCACTCCTAGACATATTGTATTCAAGCTACCAACAACAAAAGACAAAGAGAAAATATTTAAGACAATCAGAAGGGGAAAAAAATTACATACAACAGAAAAAAAGAAAATAATTACAACAGTCTTTTCTTAGAAACCATGAAAGCCAGTAGACGATAGATTCACATATTTAAAGTGCTAAAGAAAGTAAGGGGCAACTCAGAATTCTATACCCAGTGA